>NW_007137128.1:0-976 GCF_000164805.1 Carlito syrichta | reverse complement strand
TCAGTATTTTATAGGCAATATATTCCTTTTACATTGATACTTCTAAGCCATATGTTGTGCTAATGTACCTGATTTGTTTTGATTTCTTTTTAAGTATATGATTTTGAGATCTCAAGATTTAGAGAGTTATAAGTCTCATCTTGAGTAATTTCCCAAGAACCTAAAAATGATCAGTTATTGTGAAGACAACATAGTTCATTTAGCTTTTTCTCTGATCTCCACTTATTGGTAACTTTGGCAGCATGGTTCTATGTTTATGTAAAATTATAGTTGAAAAATAAATTTGGATCATTTTAATTTTGGAAAAACACCAAGAATTAATGATTTTATGCTTTCCATAATCTAACTAGTAGGCAGGGTTCCCAGATGTAGCATAACTCTGCTTTATCCTAATTTATTTTCTACTAAAAGTTTTATATACTCCAACAGACAAATGACCATTTGAACTTTCAATGTATTCCCAGCTGCATTTTTGTCTTAATATTTGTCTCTGTGGTAGATAGTAACTAGAATTTACATTTTATATATTCTTCTGAATCTTGCAGCAGTTGAATCACACAGACTATGTAATCTTCAAACTACTTTGGATAGAAAGATGACTTAATCTTGATTTTTTAAACAACTCTTGAACAAATTAATGTATATACTCATTTTGGTTTCCAATTATTATGCCTTTTTCATATTTAGAATTATATATATGTTAAGTCCAAATTAAACAAAACATTTGAGGATCTACAAAATCCAGCATCTACTCTAATTCAGTTCCAATTAAAATAGTATTCTTTCTATGCATGGAAGGGAACAGTGTGTTTATCTAGTTACTTATCCATTAAGATTTGGTCTATGTCATTAAGACTCCTTCAAAACAAGGGTTATAATTATTTCAACCCATGTGGCAGATGCTGCATTAAAAGAATGTAAAATTTGTGTTATCATTTTATTGACTCAGAGCTCATGAAGATTCAGTTATTGTACT
>NW_007137127.1:0-6653 GCF_000164805.1 Carlito syrichta | reverse complement strand
CTGTTGCTGATTTGGAATTTTCAGAATTTGCATAGATTAGTGGCTTGTACTCCTACTCAGAGTGTAGATCACTTGTTGCCTAACATGGAATTTTCAGAATTAAAAAAAGTTATTGATTGGACTGCTAGTCAGAGTGTATATCACGTGTTGCTTTACTTGGAACTTATAGAATTTGTATAGGTTATTGGTTTGCAGTCCTACTCAGGCTGTAGATTACATGTTGCTTTACTTTGAAGCTTCAAAATTAGTATAGGTTATTGACTTGCACGCCTACTCAGCATGTAAATCACCTGCTGGTAGAGTTGGAACTTTCAGAATTTGTAAAGATTATTGGCTTGAACTCCAACTGAGCTCCCTGAAAGGGATTTTCAGAATCTGTGTAAGATATTGGTTTGCACTCCTACTTAGAGTGTAGATCCCCTGTGGCCTGATTTGGTACTTTCAGAATGTGTATAAGTTATCAATTTGTCCTCATAGTCAGAGTGTAAATCATCTGTTGCCTGACTTGGAACATTACAAATTTGAAAAAAGTTTTGCATGTTTACTCAGAGTGTACATCACCTGTTGTGTGATGTGAACTTTCAGGTTTTGCACAGGTTATAGATTTGCACAGCACTCATATTGTATGTCACCTGTTGCTTTACTTGATAGTTTCCAAATCTATGTAAGTATTGGTTTGTATTCCTACTCAGAGTGTAGAGCACCTATTGCCTAACTTGAAATGTCAGAATTTGTATAGGTTATTGGTTTGCACCCCTACTCAGAGTGTAGTTCACCTGTTGCCTGATTTGGAACTTTCAGAATTTGTAAAATGTATTGGTTTGCACTCCTATTCAGAGTCTAGATCACTTGTTTTCTTATTTGAAATTTACAGAATTTTTAATGTTATTGGTTTGCATTCCTACTCAGAGTGTAGATTGCCTATTGCCTTACTTGGAAGTTTAAGAATTTGTATAGTTTATTGGTTTGTACTATTATTCAGAATATAGATCACCTGTCACTAGACTTGAAACTTTCAAACTCTGTATAGGTTTTCGATTTGTACTCCTATTCAGAGTGTAGGGTACCTGTTGCCTGACTTGCTACTTTTGGTATCTATAGGTGATTGATCTGCCCTCCTCTCAAAGTATGGATCACCTCTTTCCTAACTTGTGTCTTTCAGAATCTTTATTGATTTTTACTCTTTCTCAGAGGATTAATTTCCTGTTGCCTTACTTGGATATATCACAATTTGTTTAGTTTACTGGTTTTTACTACTACCCATCTTGTAGACCACCTGTTGCCTTACTTGGAAGTAACATCACTTGTATGGTTATTGGTTTGTACTTCCAGTCAGAGTGTAGATCACCTCTTGGCTGACTTGGAACATTCAGAATTTGTATAGGTTTTTGGTTTGCATTCCTACTCAGGGTTTTGATCACCTCTTTCCTGAATGGAACTTTCACAATCTGTATACGATGTTGGTTATCATTCCTACTCAGAGTGTAGATCAGCTGTTGCCTGACTTGGAACGTTCAGAATCTGTTTAGGTCATTGACTTGTATGCCTACTCAGAGTGTAGATCACCTGTTGCCTGATATGGAACTTTTAGTATTGGTACAGTTTATGGATTTACACAGAAACTCAGATTGTATATCATCTGCTGACTTACTTGGAAGCTTCCAAATCTGTATAGGTTATTGGTTTGTACTACTACTTGGAGTGTAAATCACCTGTTGTCGTACATAGAAATTTCATAATCTGTATAGGCTATTAATTTGAACTCTACTCAAGTGTAGATCACCTGTTGCCTACTTATAATGTTCATTATTTGTAGATGTTATTGGTTTTTACGCCTACTCAGAGTGTGCATCACCTGTTGCCTAATGCAGAACTTTCAGAATTTGTATAGGTTATAGGTTTGCACAACTACTCAGATTGTGTATCACCTGCTGCCTTATTTGGAAGTTTACAAATCTATATAGGTTATCTGTCTGTACTCCTACTCAGAGTGTAGATCAACTGTTGCCTTACTTGGAAGTTTCAGAATCTGTGTAAGCTATTAATTTGTACTCCTACTCAGAGTGTAGACCACCTGTTGCTGATTTGGTATTTTTAGAATTTGTATAGGTCATTGGCTTGTACTTCTACTCAGAGTGTAGATCAGTGTTGCCTTACATGGAACATTCAGAATGTGTATAAGTTGTTGGTTTGTACTCCTACTTATAATGTAGGTCCTTTTTCACCTGATTTGAGATATCAGGATTTGTATCAATTATTGATTTGCACTCCTACTCAGAGTGTAGATAACCAGCTGCTTACTTCGAGCTTTCAATAATTTTATAGGTTATTGGATTGTACTTCTCTTCTGAGTGTAGATCACTTGTTGTTTGAGTTGGAACATTAATAATTTGTATAGGTTATTGGTCTGCACTCCTACTCAGAGTGTAGATCTCCTGTTTCCTTACATAGAGCATTCAAAATTTGTATAGATTATTGGCTTGTACTCCTACTAAGCATGTAGATCATCTGTTGCCTGACTTGGAACTTTCAGAATTTGTGTCAGTTATTGGTTTGTACTCCTACTCAGAGTTTAGATCATGTCTTTCCTGAATGGAGCTTTCAAAATCTGTATAAGATATTGATTTGCACTCCTACTCAGAGTGTAGCTCACCCCTGGCCTGATTTGGTACTTTCAGAATCTGTATAGGTTATCAATTTGTACTCATACTTCAAGTGTAGGCCACCTGCTGCCTTACTTGGAATGTTCAGAAGTTGTAAAACTCTGGATTTGTATGCCTACTCAGAGTGTACATTACCTGGTGCTTAAGGCAGAGCTTTCAAGATTTGTACAGGTTATAGGATTGCACAATTACTCGGATTGTATATCCCCTGCTGCCTTACTTAAGTTTCCAAATCTGCATATGTATTGTTTTGTACTTCTATTCAAAGTGTAGATCAATTGTTGCATTGGTTGGAACTTTCAGAATCTGTATAGGCTATTTATCTGTACTCCTACTCAGAGTATAAATTGCCTGTAGCCTACTTAGAACTTTATCTCTTTGTATAAGTTGTTAGTTTATACTTTTACTCAGAGTATAAATTGCCTATAGCCTACTTAGAACTTTATCTCTTTGTATAGGTTGTTGGTTTGTACTCCTACTCTGAGTGTAGATCACCTGTTGCTTGAGTTGGAATTTTCAGAATATGTATAGGTTATTGGTCTACACACCTACTCAGAGTGTAGATCACCTGTTGCTGATATGGAATTTTCAAAACTTGCCTAGGTTATTGGCATGTACTCCTACTCAGAGTGTAGATCACTTGTTGCCTCACATGGAACTCAGGATTTGTACTGATTATGGGTTTACACAGCTACTCAGATTTTGTACCACCTGTTTCCAAATCTGTATAGATTTGGGGTTTGTACTCCTACTTAGAGTGTAAATCACTTGCAACCTGACTTGAAACATTCAGAGTTTGTATAGGTTATTTGTTTGCATGGCTACTCAGAGTGTAGATCACTGGCGCCTTACTTGGAACATAAATAATTTGTTTAGTTTATTGGTTTGCACACCTATACAGAGTGTAAATAACTTGTTGTCTTACTATGAAGTTACAAGATTTGTATAGGTTATTGGTTTGCATTCCTACACAGGGTGTAGATTGCTTGTTGCCTTACTTTTAAGTATCAAGATTTATATAGGTTATTGTTTTGTGCTCCTATGCAGTTTATTGATAACCTGTTTGCTGACTTGGAACTTTCAGAATTTGTATATGTTATTGGTTTGTACTCCTACTAAGAATTTAAATATTCTCTATCCTGAATGGAACTTTCAGAATCTGTATGAGATATTAGTTTCCACTCATACTCAGAGTGTAGATCACTTGTCTTACTTGGAACTTTTAGAATCTGTATAGGTTATTGAGTTGTACTCCTACTCAGAGTGTAGATCATCTATTGCCAGACTTGGAAAGTTCAGATTTTCATAATTTATCAGTTTCATAATCCTACTCAGAGTATAGATCTCCTGCTGCCTGACTTGAACTTTCAAAAATATGTGTAGGCTATTGATTTGTACTCCTAGTCAGAGTGTGGATCACCTGGTGTCTACTTAGGACTTTCAGTATTAATATTGATTATTGGTTTGTACTCCTACTCTGAGTGAGATCACCTCTTGCTTGAGTTAGAATTTCAGCATCTATAAAGTCTATGGGCTTTCACTCCTACTCAGATTGTAGATCACATTTTGTATTCATTGTAACTTGCATAATTTGTATAGGTTTTCAGTTTATAGTACTATTCAGAGTTAGGGTCCCTATTGCTTGACTTGTTGCTTTCAGAATCTGTATAGGTTATTGGTTTGCACTCTCACTCAAACTGTAGACTGGTGTGTTGCCCGTGGTTCAGAATTTATAGAGATTTTTGGTTTGTATGCCTACTCAGAGTGTAGATCACCTGTTGACTGACTTGGAACTTTCAGAATCTGAGTGGGTTATTGGTTTGTACTCCTACTCAGAGTGTAGATCACCTGTTGCCTGACTTGAAACTTTCAGAATTTGTCTAGGTTATTGGTTTGTACTCCAATACAAGGTATCCTACTCAGAGTATAGGTACCTTTTGCCTGAATGGTAACTATCAGTATTTATAGGTTATTTGCTTGTACTACTAAACAGAGTGTACATTACCTGTTGCCTGATTTGAAACTTGCAGAATCTGTAAAGGCTATTGGTTTGCACTCTTAAACAGAGTGTAGATCACCTGTTTTCTGACTCATAACTTTCAGAATCTGTTTAGGTTTTTGGTTTTTACTTTTACTCAGAGTGTTGACCTGCTGCTGCCTCATTTTGATATTGCTGCATTTGTTTAGGTTATTGGTTTGCACTATTACTCAGCTTGTAGATCACCTGTTGCCTTACTTGGAAGCAACAGCACTTTTTATAGGCTATTTTTTTGTACTCCTACTCAGAGTTTGATAGCCTCTTTCTTGAATGGAACTTTCAGAATCTGTATAAGATGTTGATTTGCACTCCTACTCAGAGTGTAGATCATGTGCTGCCTCCTTAGAACTTTCATTATTTGTATAGGTCATTGGTTTGCACTCCACTCTGAGTGTAGATCACCTGTTGCTTGAGTTGGAACATTCAGAATCTGTATGGATTATTGATTTGGACCTCTGCTCAGAGTGTGAATTACCTGTTGCTGACAGGAATTTTCAGAATTTGAATAAGTTATCAGCTTGTATTCCTACTCAAAGTGCAGATCACCTATTTCCTGACTTAGAATGTTCAGAATTTGCATAGGTTATTGGTTTTTGCTCCTACTCAGCATGTAGATCTTTCATTGCCTGACTTGAAACTTGCAAGATTTGTATAGGTTTTGTTGCCTGACCACACCCTATACAAATACTGATAGTTCTAAGTAGTCAACAGGTGATCTACACTCTGAGTAGGAGTACAAACTGATAACCTATACAGATTTGGAAACTTCCAAGTAAGGTAACAGGCAATATGCAATATATGTAGTTGTGCCAACCTATAACCTTTACAAACCCTGTAAGTTCCATGTGAGACTACGGTCATCTATACTCTGAAAGTTACAAGTCAGGCAATAGGTGATCTAAACACTGAATTGGAGTGAAAACCAATAACTTAAAAAGATATTGAAGGTTTCATATCAAACCACAGGTGATCTACATTCTGAGTAGTAGTGCAAATCAATATCCGTAATAAATTCAGACAAATTCAAGTAAGGCAACAGGAAATCAACTGGGTAAGAGTAAAGAATAACTTATACAGATTCTGTAAGTCAAAAGTCAGTAAACAGGTGATTATCTGTGTCCTTACTTGGAACTTTCAGAATCAGTATAGGCTACTGATTTGTACTAATACCCAGAATATAAATAACCTGCTGCTATCTTATAATTTTCTGAATTTGTATAGGTTATTGGTTTTTATGCCTACTCAGAGTGTAGGTCACCTGTTGCCTAAATTGTAACTTTCAGAATTTTTATAGTTTATAAGTTAGTACTCCTATACAGAGGGCAAATTTGGAAATTTCAGATTCTGTTTAGGTATCAGTTTGTACTCCTACTCAGAGTGTAGATCACCTCTTGCCTGCTTTGGACCTCCCAGAATCTGTAAAGCCTATTGGTTTGCACTTCTACTCAGAGTGGAACTTATGGAATTTGTAGAGGTTATTCATTTTTTACTCCTGTTCAAAGTGTAAATCAACTGTTGCCTTACTTGGAACTTTTTAATGTCTATATGTTATTGGTTTGCACTTCTACTCAGAATGTAGATCACCTGTTGCCTGATTTGGAACTGTCAGAATCTGTATATTGATCAGTTTGTACTCTGACTCATAGTGTAGAAAACCTGTTGCCTCACTAGGAATGTTCATAATTTGTATAGGTTACTGGTGTGTATGGCTACTCTGAATGTAGATCACCTGTTACCTGACTTGAAGCTTTCAGAATCTTTATATGTTATTGGTTTGCAGTGCTACACAGAGTGGAGACAACCTTTTGCCTGACTTGGATCTTTCAGAATTTATATGGGTTATTTGTTGGTATGTCTACTCAGAGTGTAGACACCTGCTGCCTGATTTAGAACTTTCAGATTCTGTGTAGGCTATTGGTTTGCACTCCTACACAGAGCGTAGATCATCATTG
>NW_007137126.1:3518-4763 GCF_000164805.1 Carlito syrichta | reverse complement strand
AATTGTTTTCATGTATTATAAAGAATTTACTAAAATTTACCAAATATTCAAACATATGTTTTCACCAAATAAATGTCAATGTGTTTGAATAAAAATTAATATATTTTGATAGAAATAAGTTTACTAGAAATAAATTGCAGTGTTAACTAGAGAACTTCTATGTTAAAAAAATAATAATTTCTCAAAGAAAACTCATAATTTTAAAATGTTTTTAATTTAGCGATAATATGAATACCACAAATCAATAACTTGTGAGAACCAGCTTAAAGATTTCATAGATAAAAAATATATGTGCTGCTGGGCTTGGTGGCTCAGCCTGTAATCCCATGCCTTTGGGAGGCTGAGGTGAGTGGACTGCCTTAGGCCACGGGTTCGAGATCTGCCTGGGCAGGCGAGACGGCATCTCTACAATAAATAAAAAAAATTAGCTGGGCATGGTAGCGCGTGCCTGCAATTCCGGCTACTTGGAAGGCTGAGGTGGAAGGATCACTGGAGCCCAGCAGGTCGAGGCTGCGGTGGCCAGGAGCAGCCACTGCACTCAAGTCTGGGCAACAGAGTGAGACACCAACTCAAAATATATATATATATATATTTCGCGGGTTTGAGACCCGCCTGGGCAGCGAGACCTCATCTCTACAATAAATCAAAAAATCAGCCGGGCATGGGAGCACATGCCTGTAATTCTGGCTACTCAGAAGGCTGAGGTGGAAGGATTGCTGGAGCCCAGCGTGTTGAGGCTGCGGTGGCCGGGAGCGGCCACTGCACTCCAGTCTGGGTGACAGAGATTCCAACTCAAAAAAAAAAAAAAAGTGCCACAATAGTGAAAATCCCTTTGGTTTCCTTAAAGAAAATGTTTTGCAGCAATCTTCAGCAATTTTCCTGTGAATTAACTACTTCAACACTTCTGTCCAGCTGTCACCATCAGATATTTTGCATATATTTTGAAATTATATTAAGCACTCTAACTTGTTTATTATTTTATTTCATGGGATATTTTATTTTATTATTATATTGTTCTATCAACATTTTATACCTAAAAGTCTATTTTGTTTTAGTTTAATATAGTTATGTCAAATTCTTTTTTTAAAATTAATCAATATTTTTTATTTTGATATTATGGGGTACAGTTAAGGGTTAGGTATACAAATATGTTTCATTCAGGCACCCTTGTTGATAAGGGGTGTCTCCCCGTCCCAAGTCTGATATTGACTACCGTTAATCGACCTCCCTTCCCCTCCCTCCCTC
>NW_007137126.1:0-812 GCF_000164805.1 Carlito syrichta | reverse complement strand
CTGGGCTTATATTTTGGTGATCTGGTTTCTTCTGCTGCAGTTAGGGTTTTGGTGGTCTTGCTTTTCCAGCTTCCTAAGGTGACTTGTTAGGCTCTTGATTTGTGATCCTTCCATTTACTTCATGTGCATTTGTAGGGATATGAATTCCCCTCCTATTACAGCTTTCATGGCGTCTCAGAGATTTTGGTAAGATGTTTGTTCATTTTCATTTGTTTCCAGGTATCTTTTAATCTCTGTTTTGATTTCATCCTTGAACCAAGAGTTGTTTAGCATCATGCTGTTTAATTTCCATGTTGTTGTGGGTTTGGGAGTGAGCTTGTTGGCGCTGATGTTTATTTTTATTCCACTGTGATCTGTGAAAGTGCATGACAAAATTTCAATCTTTTGAAATTTGTTTATGCTTGATTTATGGCCAAGTATGTGGTCAGTCTTAGAGTACTTTTCATGTGATGCTGAGTAGAATGTATATTTCTGTGGTCGTTGGGTGGAGTGTTCTGTAGGTATCAATTAAGTCCATTTGGTCAAGAGTCACATTGAGGTTCTGGATCTCATTGCTAATTTTTTGTCCTGATTATTTGTCTAGGGTTGTGAATGGGGTATTAAAGTCCCCAGGAAGGATGGTGTTAGAGTCAATATCTATCTTTAGTTTTCCTAGAAATACTTTATGAAAGTTGTCACTCCTATGTTGGGTGCATATATGTTTAGGATAGATAGTTCTTGTTGAGGGAGTGAACATTTTATCTTTATGTAGTGGCCTTCTGTATCTTTTTAAATTTTTGATAGCTTAAATGGAATTTGTCTGAAATTAGGAT
>NW_007137125.1:0-7624 GCF_000164805.1 Carlito syrichta | reverse complement strand
GTCAGGTTCTTAAAGGCTGTGCACACAATTTGAGAAGTCTTCTGTTTGGCTTTTTCCTGCTTCTCACAACTCACTTCATTGCTTCCAGATATGAAGCATAAATACTATGACTACAGCCAGAATGCAGGGTGTCTACAGTTGTGAAATCTGCAGCCATACTATAAAGATACTGGGAAGTAGGAAAAGGGCAGAAAGTAGATGAACGTCTCAAAAAGTTACTTCAAAATGTGACCAAGTTCTTCTATTCCTTCTCATATTCTTATACCTCCACAGTTGTCAATAAAGGAAGGGTATTATAGGAAAATTTTTGTATTGTGTTTTACAATTTAGCTTCAGTTTCATAATGTTCTTCATATTTTTCAAAATAGCTATAGATTACATGTTTAATTATAGAATAAACATTCAATTTATGAAAATGCAAATGGAACTATCATGCATAAAAAGAAAAAATTCTCTTTAAGCATAAAATATTCTCATTAGAGGAAAACAACTTGATTTGTATTTGTCTCTGTCTAATATCCATATTATACTTTTATCATTATAGCTATTATTATTGTTTTACAGAAATGTTTTTAAAATGTTTTATGTTTTGCCTTTTTTCCATTACCAATGGACATGAACACTTTTCAGTATTAACAAATATGTTTTATATTTTCACTATTTCAACAAGTCAGACCACCGAACAAATTTCAAAAATTAAAAAAAAATCAAGGTCATATAAAGTAACTTCTCAGACCACAGCAGAATAAAATTGGGAGTCAACACCAAGAGGAACTGGGGAACTCAAATCACTTGATGAAAAGGATTCCTGAATATTCATGTTTATGGCAGCATTATTCACAATAGGAAAAACACGGAACCAAATCTGCTGTCCATTGAAAGTGGACTGGATAAAAAAATGTGATACATATACACAGTGGAATATTATTCAGTCATAATAAAGGACAAAATTATGAACTTTGCAGCAACTTGGATGGATTTGGAGTTTATAAAACTGAGCGATCTATCACAGAAACAAAGATCTGAGTACCACATATTCTCATTCACAAGTGGACCGTGAACACTTATCATAATACTATAAGGAAGAGATTGGCAGCAGTGAGATACTGTCAGGGGAGGGAGGGCACACCTCATCAATAAGTGTTCCTGATCTCAAGCCTGGCAAAGTGGGGACCAAAGTGAGGTTCAAACTTTACTGTACAATGATCATTTGTATATCTAATCCTGAATTGCACCCCACATATTTAAAATAAATGTTTTGAAAAGGAAACTATATAAATACATGGAAATTAAACAGCATGATCTAAACAATCTTTGTATCAAAGAAGAAATTAAGATAGGAATTTTAAATTATTTCAACAAATGAAAAGTTTTAAGACATTTTTTCATAAGCCACTATCAAATTAATTACTCATCATTTCTTTTTAAGCCATGACAGTTTGTTAAACTTTTCTGTGACTGTATCCCCTTAAGATGTTTTAGGTAATAGTTTTCTCCACATTTTTTAAAATCAATAAATTGTAAAAAGAAAAAAAAAACAAAACCAAAAAACAAACTTGCTAGTCTTTATTTGTATATTTTTATGTGGATCTCTTAAGAAAGAAAAAATAGTGTTAAATGGTAAAATAAATGACTATATTTGAATTTAACAAAATTTATTTTATTATTTTATTAAGGTTTTATAATTTGAATTCTTTGACCAAGTACATTTAAATTTTATATTTTTAATATTTTATATTCTGTGTATTCTTATTATTCTGTTTTTCCTGCAAATGGAAGAAAGAAACTTTTTATTCTGTGCTATTTTTCAAATCTTTATGTCCATTTGTTTCAGCTGATACTTGATTGTTTTAATTTCTTAGTAGTATAGAACTTCATTTGTTTCTTGAGAATATTTTCCTTCCAAAATATATTCTTTATCTGCATGTTGATTGTTTTCAGTGTATTAACTGGAATATTGAATTTAAACTTCCATTTGAATAAGATAAGTTTATCCTTAAAATAACATAGGTAGTCCTCCTTCATTCTCCAATAAGTTTGTTCAGGCATTTTAACTATAACCATAAATTTTTATTGGTAGGCCAAATACTAAAGAGTTGTGAATAAAGTTTTACCATTCAGAATGTTTTCTGTCCTATGGAAACATCTATTTTTATGACTTAGAAAATTTTCTCCTTGAATTTCTGCCAAACTATAAATATTCAGAAGGCATGACTTTGCTTCCAGTGAGATAATTAGCCCAAGTACAGCATTTTAACTTATCCAGAGGCTTTTTCAAACCAGTACTAATTTTACCTAGTAAACATTACTATTAGGTGCCAATAATAGCTTTCCTTTTAGTATTGTTCTCTCTTTTTCTCTCTTATTTGGACCCAGCTCAAGATACAAAACTGGAAAAATGTTGTTAAGGGAAATTCAGGTCCAAGAAATATTTCAAATGATATTTATATCACTTTATCAATAAGGATGTCTGATCTCAAATGCTTTTAGTATAAGTTATGTTAACAAATAGCATGTATAAGTGGGTTTCCATGACATATAGTAGTTCAGAATTCATAAAGTGAAACCACTAGGTCATGTTTCTTTATCCATATATTCGATTCCTTACTTTTAGTCTTATCATCCCAATTATTTATATCTTCCTTTAATTCCCTGTACTATGAGTTCATTCTTACCAGTCAAAATGCTAATGATAATGTTACCCTTATTTAAATGTTACAATACAGAAAGCATTTATAGAACACCAGGCATAAGTAAGAAAGTGGTATACCTGGTCAATGTATATATTAATTCACTGATAAAAGATTGGTTGCATGTTATAAACATTGAGGTGCTAAAGTTTTTATTTTTTTTGAGTTGGAGTCTCACTCTGTTGCCCATACTGGAGTGCAGTGGCCACTCCCGGCCACCTCAGCCTGGACCTCCTGGGCTCCAGCGATCCTTCCGCCTCAGCATTCCAAGTAGATGGAACTACAGGTGCGCCCTACCAAGCCCAACTAATTTTTTGATTTATTGTAGAGATGAGGTCTTGCCAAGTTGCCCAGGTGGGTCTCGAACCCGCGGGCTCAGGCAGTCCACTCACGTCAGTCTCCCAAAGTGTGGGATTACAGGCTGAAGATTTTTTTAAATGAATAATTTTTTTATCATGGTTTTATATCTATATATAAATATATTTGATTTTTTTCATATACGTCATTAGTTTGTTGAGCATCCCAGAGGATATTTCTGGATAGATTAGTAAAACTGAGGTTTTGGTCCACAAATCTGGTAATCTTAATTTGAACCACAGCAATGAGCATAAGGATTTCTGTAGTCAGATGCATTTTCAAGATATTATAGTATTCTTAACCTTCTTTTCTCCAGGATCTAAGATTATTCTACCTTAACGTTACCATCTCTTAGTTCCATAAGTACCTGCTGCATTCCTTGACTGCATAGCTATTATCACATACACAGCATTGGTAGTGCTATAGATTAGCGAAGGAAGATTCACATAGTTTTACTCAATAATTTTAGAATCATCTGGAAGATTTTAAAAATCATTTTTAAGAAGAAACACTCTATCACCTTTCATTTAATCTTTGTCCTTTAATATTTTCCTTTCATTTATTTTTCTTATTTTATTACTTTTCTTTTTTTTTTTTTTTTTGAGTTGGAGTCTCACTCTGTCACCCAGACTGGAGTGCAGTGGCCGTTCCCAGCCACCGCAGCCTCGAGTTGCTGGGCTCTGGTGATCCTTCCACTCAGCCTTCCAAGTAGCTGGAACTACAGTCGCACGCTACAGTGCCCAGCTAATTTTTTGATTTATTGTAAAGATGACATCTCGCCAAATTGCTCAGGTGGGTCTCGAACTCACGGGCTCAGGCAATCCACTCACCTCGGCCTCCCAAAGTATGGGATTACAGGCTGAGTCACCGAGCCTGGCCTTATTTTACTTTCTTATGTTGTACTCCTTTAAGCTCCATGTTCTGGTCATCCTTTTGTTTTGTTTTGGTTTGGTTTTTTGAGTTGGAGTCTCACTCTGTCACCCAGACTGGAGTGAAGTGGCCACTTCGCTTCCGGCCACCGCAGTCTCGACTTGCTGGTCTCTGGCAATTCTTCTGCCTCAACCTTCCAAGTAGCTGGAACTACAGGCATGCGCTACCACGCCTGGCTAATTTTTTTGGTTTATTGTAGAGATGAGGTCTCACCAAGTTGCCCAGGTGGGTCTTGAACTCGCAGGCTCAGGTAATCCACTCACCTCGGCCTCCCAAAGGCATAATATACTTATTTTCCAAGCAAATGTGGGAAGGAAGTTTTTTTGCAATATTCTAGGTATGATTAGAAGTTTTACCTTGCAAAAGATTTTATTCTGATATCAATTTTAAATATTGTCTTTGGGCAAGTATTAGTTGAAAGAATATGATTATATTTTGTAAATGTATCATCATTAAAATGTCTTAATATACATAATCTACTGAATTAAGCATAAGTTATGTATGTATGTAAACACAGACACATATATGTAATGAGAGATAAAATTTTTGAGCTGCAGAATTTAGAATTTGAAAGCAAATCAATGATCATTATTTTAAGTATTAGTTTTGAAAGAAAAATTATATCAGAAAGAGCTAATTAACTATCAGGTTAACTGAAAATTAGAATCTACATTTATGTAATAAAAGTGCCTTTTTCTATCTTTATTTTTATAATGTTTCTAAATTATATAAATCTATATTCCAATTTTGATTAATACAATTCATATAAATGATATAAGATCTATTATAACAAATTTACATGACTTTTATTCTCAAATTTATTGACTAGTTTTCTAAGAAAAGATGTAAAAGTTTAGCTGCAACCACTGAAATCTATGGCCCTTAAAACAAACATTATTTGTTTCAAGCATTCATTTACATTTGTTTATGTTTGTGGCTATGTATTACAAATAAATCTTTCAAAGGATTTCTGGATTTTTTTTTTTTAGGTTTTACCACATGTGTATTCATTATTGACACATTAATTTTCTTCAGAACAGATCCTAGACCATGTACTGACATTAAAAGTCCTGATTCATTGTAGTTGTAGACCTGAGTACCCCTCTCCCAAAAGCATTCTGTTTATTCCATTCTTGAAGTCAATGCCACTTTTAGGTGATAAATTTTAATTGGAGTTCAAGTCTGTTAACTTTAACAGGAGCTTATTGGAACAGTCATAGTGAATGATGTTAGAATTGTGTCACTGAGACATAATTATAAGGTAGAATAGTGCTCAATTTTGATGGTTACAGTGCAGCTGGGATTACTTTTTTCATTTGTTATCTAGTTCTATGTTTCAGGTTGATATTTTCATTTAGGTGCAGAGATAAATTCAGTTATCCTTAACATTTCTGAATTTAATCCATAGTTCTATTTTATTTTATTTTTTCTTATTCCTAAAATATCTCCACATGAAAACTGACTAATTTATTTTTACTTCAACATTTCTAGCAACTCTATTACCATGTAATTTTTTTTCATACAGTAGTAGGACAATTCTAAATGTGATTGTGAGCATCTATTGACATTTCAGTTGCAACACTAAGTTGTACCAAGGTAAAAATTCTCTCAGTCTATATTTTTAGTACCTCTTCTTATTGTTGCCTTTCAGTTAGTAAGATGCTGAATCTGTTGTTTTAATAATATTGTAACAATTCAGTTAAATATGGACATACCCATGAGGGTAGATTGCAAATCAGTGGTTACATAAAGATGTATCGTTACCTATGATATGTTAAAAAATATTTCAAGAATAATGTAGCATCATAAAATAGGATACTGAAAAAAGAAAAATAAAATTGCAAATTTTTATATTATCTCTGTCTTTTTCTTTATTGATTTGGAAATAATTTACTTTAGGTGGCATTGAAGTCACAGTAAATGGAACTTGTATGTGATATGACAGAGTAGAGTGTGTTGAAACTCTTGTCTTCAAAATTATTTTTCAAATTGTTGATAAATAACATACAAATAGTTGGTTATATAGTACTGAAATTTTGACACATGTATTAAATAATTATTGTTAATTATTTTATATTTTATAACATTATCATGGCCATGTTAAAAATTAGTCTTTTGAAGGATAACTAAAAGGGTAAATTTTGTAGAAATAACTTGAAATCCTGGATATGGGTTAAAATAAGCTGTATTGTGCGGTTCAGTAAGATTCAAAATTAAACAAGATTTATACGATATTGATTATTTTTAAAGGTGATAATGGTTAAATAATGATCTATTAGACCAACCCACACTTTCATTATATTTTCAATATATCTGGCATAAAATTTCCTACTAAATAAGAGTTGACATACCTACTCTTTAATTTGTTTATAAAAAATAGAAATGTGGAAAAGATCATGAGCTTTGTAATCAAAGACAAACTTTTAAGGCCGGGTTTCTCAAGTTACTAGCTGTTACCAACTACGTGATATTAGGAACGATAGTGAACATCTGTGAATTTATATTTCTCACATGTAAATTAGAAATAATAATTGCATATGTGTATTACTTGCTAAATATGTACTGCTTACTAAATATATGGTACTTGCTACTAAAGAAGGCATTGTTCTAAGAATTCAGAATATATTAACTTCACTTAGTATTTAAGACAACTCTATGAGGTAATTTATATTGTTATGATAAGAAAACTCAGACCAAGCATGGTTAAACAATTCTCTAAACTGCAAAGTCTAGATTTAAAGCAGCCTCACTAAAAATATGCTCTGAATCACCCTATCACATAATCCCCCCATTATCTAACAAATAAACTTGCTATATGAGTTTATATATCTCTTTTATTTGACAACACTCATTATATAGTAAGTTCTCACTAATAGTTGGCTCCTTTCTCTCTTGTTATATTACTTGGTACTCTCAACAACTAAAACATGTATGGAAAAAAATAACTCTGGAACAATCTGAAATATGTACCTAATAACCATTACATTCACATTATCCATATTTAGAAATGTTTTATAATTTCTACAAGTTTTTATATCTGGAAAGCTTTCTATTCATCCTATGTGGATTGATGTTATTTATAATTTGCATATTTTTGACTCTTCTGTAAAATAATATACTTCTAGTCTTGTCACGTCTTCATTGTTTTCTAGAAAAGAAACAAAAGAAAACCATATATATACATATTTACATATGTTTTATATATATATACATATATATAATAGTTTGCAACTAAGAAAAAGTTTGCCATTGAAGGAATTGCATATTTTCCCTTGTCATGTGTGGTTTTGATACTTTCTCCTTATTCATTAATAGATTAATTAATCAATTATTTATTCTTCAATTAATCTATTACTTAATCTGTTATTCATTAATCTATTATTGTGATCATTTAAATTAAAATTCCCAGGCATTGTAATTGGTGTTGAAGATATTAACAACAAAAAATATAAACATAATTATTGTCTTTCTGGAGTTCAGATTCTTTTGATAACT
This sequence comes from Carlito syrichta, assembly GCF_000164805.1. NCBI lineage: Eukaryota > Metazoa > Chordata > Mammalia > Primates > Tarsiidae > Carlito > Carlito syrichta. The sequence goes on along the minus strand of NW_007137125.1, from coordinate 152 downwards.
CGAGTAATACAATATTTTTTCTGAATTGTACAAACATTTAGAGTAGCAAAAATATGCTATATAATATACGTGATACTCCTAAAATAGCTTTGGCAGAAGAGATGAACTACTCATAGAAAAATTGGTATTTAAACTAAACCCTGAAACACATT
>NW_007137124.1:0-4217 GCF_000164805.1 Carlito syrichta | reverse complement strand
TTTTTGAGTTGGAGTCTCACTCTGTCACCCAGACTGGAGTGAAGTGGTCGCTTCGCTTCCGGCCACCGCAGTCTCGACTTGCTGGTCTCTGGCAATTCTTCTGCCTCAACCTTCCAAGTAGCTGGAACTACAGGCATGCGCTACCACGCCTGGCTAATTTTTTTGGTTTATTGTAGAGATGAGGTCTCACCAAGTTGCCCAGGTGGGTCTTGAACTCGCAGGCTCAGGTAATCCACTCACCTCGGCCTCCCAAAGGCATAATATACTTATTTTCCAAGCAAATGTGGGAAGGAAGTTTTTTTGCAATATTCTAGGTATGATTAGAAGTTTTACCTTGCAAAAGATTTTATTCTGATATCAATTTTAAATATTGTCTTTGGGCAAGTATTAGTTGAAAGAATATGATTATATTTTGTAAATGTATCATCATTAAAATGTCTTAATATACATGATCTACTGAATTAAGCATAAGTTATGTATGTATGTAAACACAGACACATATATGTAATGAGAGATAAAATTTTTGAGCTGCAGAATTTAGAATTTGAAAACAAATCAATGGTCATTATTTTAAGTATTAGTTTTGAAAGAAAAATTATATCAGAAAGAGCTAATTAACTATCAGGTTAACTGAAAATTAGAATCTACATTTATGTAATAAAAGTGCCTTTTCTATCTTTATTTTTATAATGTTTCTAAATTATATAAATCTATATTCCAATTTTGATTAATACAATTCATATAAATGATATAAGATCTATTATAACAAATTTACATGACTTTTATTCTCAAATTTATTGACTAGTTTTCTAAGAAAAGATGTAAAAGTTTAGCTGCAACCACTGAAATCTATGGCCCTTAAAACAAACATTATTTATTTCAAACATTCATTTACATTTGTTTATGTTTGTGGCTATGTATTACAAATAAATCTTTCAAAGGATTTCTGGATTTTTTTTAGGTTTTACCACATGTGTATTCATTATTGACACATTAATTTTCTTCAGAACAGATCCTAGACCATGTACTGACATTAAAAGTCCTGATTCATTGTAGTTGTAGACCTGAGTACCCCTCTCCCAAAAGCATTCTGTTTATTCCATTCTTGAAGTCAATGCCACTTTTAGGTGACAAATTTTAATTGGAGTTCAAGTCTGTTAACTTTAACAGGAGCTTATTGGAACAGTCATAGTGAATGATGTTAGAATTGTGTCACTGAGACATAATTATAAGGTAGAATAGTGCTCAATTTTGATGGTTACAGTGCAGCTGGGATTACTTTTTTCATTTGTTATCTAGATCTATGTTTCAGGTTGATATTTTCATTTAGGTGCAGAGATAAATTCAGTTATCCTTAACATTTCTGAATTTTAATCCATAGTTCTATTTTATTTTATTTTTTCTTATTCCTAAATATCTCCACATGAAAACTGACTAATTTTTTTTTCTTCAACATTTCTAGCAACTCTATTACCATGTAATTTTTTTTTCATACAGTAGTAGGACAATTCTAAATGTGATTGTGAGCATCTATTGACATTTCAGTTGCAACACTAAGTTGTACCAAGGTAAAAATTCTCTCAGTCTATATTTTTAGTACCTCTTCTTATTGTTGCCTTTCAGTTAGTAAGATGCTGAATCTGTTGTTTTAATAATATTGTAACAATTCAGTTAAATATGGACATACCCATGAGGGTAGATTGCAAATCAGTGGTTACATAAAGATGTATCGTTACCTATGATATGTTAAAAAATATTTCAAGAATAATGTAGCATCATAAAATAGGATACTGAAAAAAGAAAAATAAAATTGCAAATTTTTATATTATCTCTGTCTTTTTCTTTATTGATTTGGAAATAATTTACTTTAGGTGGCATTGAAGTCACAGTAAATGGAACTTGTATGTGATATGACAGAGTAGAGTGTGTTGAAACTCTTGTCTTCAAAATTATTTTTCAAATTGTTGATAAATAACATACAAATAGTTGGTTATATAGTACTGAAATTTTGACACATGTATTAAATAATTATTGTTAATTATTTTATATTTTATAACATTATCATGGCCATGTTAAAAATTAGTCTTTTGAAGGATAACTAAAAGGGTAAATTTTGTAGAAATAACTTGAAATCCTGGATATGGGTTAAAATAAGCTGTATTGTGCGGTTCAGTAAGATTCAAAATTAAACAAGATTTATACGATATTGATTATTTTTAAAGGTGATAATGGTTAAATAATGATCTATTAGACCAACCCACACTTTCATTATATTTTCAATATATCTGGCATAAAATTTCCTACTAAATAAGAGTTGACATACCTACTCTTTAATTTGTTTATAAAAAATAGAAATGTGGAAAAGATCATGAGCTTTGAATCAAAGACAAACTTTTAAGGCCGGGTTTCTCAAGTTACTAGCTGTTACCAACTATGTGATATTAGGAACGATAGTGAACATCTGTGAATTTATATTTCTCACATGTAAATTAGAAATAATAATTGCATATGTGTATTACTTGCTAAATATGTACTGCTTACTAAATATATGGTACTTGCTACTAAAGAAGGCATTGTTCTAGGAAATCAGAATATATTAACTTCACTTAGTATTTAAGACAACTCTATGAAGTAATTTATATTGTTATGGTAAGAAAACTCAGACCAAGCATGGTTAAACAATTCTCTAAACTGCAAAGTCTAGATTTAAAGCAGCCTGGCTAAAAATATGCTCTGAATCACCCTATCATATAATCCCCCCATTATCTAACAAATAAACTTGCTATATGAGTTTATATATCTCTTTTATTTGACAACACTCATTATACAGTAAGTTCTCACTAATAGTTGGCTCCTTTCTCTCTTGTTATATTACTTGGTACTCTCAACAACTAAAACATGTATGGAAAAAAATAACTCTGGAACAATCTGAAATATGTACCTAATAACCATTACATTCACATTATCCATATTTAGAAATGTTTTATAATTTCTACAAGTTTTTATATCTGGAAAGCTTTCTATTCATCCTATGTGGATTGATGTTATTTATAATTTGCATATTTTTGACTCTTCTGTAAAATAATATACTTCTAGTCTTGTCACGTCTTCATTGTTTTCTAGAAAAGAAACAAAAGAAAACCATATATATACATATTTACATATGTTTTATATATATATACATATATATAATAGTTTGCAACTAAGAAAAAGTTTGCCATTGAAGGAATTGCATATTTTCCCTTGTCATGTGTGGTTTTGATACTTTCTCCTTATTCATTAATAGATTAATTAATCAATTATTTATTCTTCAATTAATCTATTACTTAATCTGTTATTCATTAATCTATTATTGTGATCATTTAAATTAAAATTCCCAGGCATTGTAATTGGTGTTGAAGATATTAACAACAAAAAATATAAACATAATTATTGTCTTTCTGGAGTTCAGATTCTTTTGATAACTCGAGTAATACAATATTTTTTCTGAATTGTACAAACATTTAGAGTAGCAAAAATATGCTATATAATATACGTGATACTCCTAAAATAGCTTTGGCAGAAGAGATGAACTACTCATAGAAAAATTGGTATTTAAACTAAACCCTGAAACACATTTCATGAGACATTTTTTTTTTTTTGAGTTGGAGTCTCACTCTGTCGCCCAGACTGGAGTGCAGTGGCCACTCCCAGCCACTGCAGCCTCGACCTGCTGGGCTCCGGTGATCCTTCCACCTCAGCCTTCCAAGTAGCCAGAATAACAGGCATGTGCTCCCACACCCGGCTGATTGTTTTGGTTTATTGTAGAGATGAGGTTTCGCTGCCCAGGCGGGTCTCGAACCCACGGGCTCAGGCAATCCACTCACCTCAGCCTCCCAAAGGTGCGGGATTACAGGCTGAGACACCGAGCCTGGCTCATGAAACATTTCCTTCATTATTCTGGAATTTTTTAAAGTATACATGACTTGAAAACAACAACTTCTTTTGATTTCATAAGGGAATATTAATAATCACAGATAAGCATTAAAAAATGACTTAAATTTAGGTTAAAGTGGATATTAAGAGATATTGCTTAATGGGCGAACCCCCTTAAAAATGTGCTTATCATAAACAAAAGTGGATAACTAATACAGATTTCTCAGCAACTTGTCATATCTTATCTTTAGAAAGATGATTCTATCTTAAGTATGAGAAATGAGTGGAAAAAATCAAATCCT
>NW_007137123.1:0-658 GCF_000164805.1 Carlito syrichta | reverse complement strand
GACAAGCAGATTTCCAGAAGCAGCAAAGCACAAAGGAAAATTAAAAGGAAGATCTCAAAAAAAGTATGCTATACATTTGTAGATGGAAAATTTTTCAATGTTAGAAGTTATGGTAAGAAGTTTGGAATGGAACAATCTCCATTATCAAAGAAAGATATTTAAAGGTAGTACTCTTTTCTTATATACTTGCAAAATGAAATCTATACGACCTCTACCACCATGCAGCTCAGAAAAATCTGTTATTTTATCAATAATGTGAAGCTAACTACATATTTTATTTCATTAATTTCAGTATTGATATTTTGTATTCATCAAAGGAGATGAAAATGAAAAATATTTAAGATACAATATTTAGTTTAAGAGTTGACTTGGGAAACTTTTTTACCTTTTTTTTTTTGGTTTAACACTTTGCAATATATGATGCTAAAAGTAAACAAAATGACAGTAAAAAAATAAAAAGACCTTAGTAAGCCAAAAATTACTTCTCACAACAATGGTATGAGAGAGATAATTCTATGAGGAGGTCATTGACATACAGAGAGTTTATTTACTTCCCCAAAGTTCACTATGCCCCCATTACCTAGAAATTAGCTGAATAAGAGAACATGGTTAATTTTTTATTCAAGGTGCAATCCTATGTAAAAATACAAGATAAAGT
>NW_007137122.1:0-864 GCF_000164805.1 Carlito syrichta | reverse complement strand
CACAGCACAACTTTGTGATCTCACGAACATGTTTGTTTTGGGTAACATCAAAGACCACGAGGCAGACAATCAAGGCAAGTCCCCTGGGGACTAGTCAAAAGTCAATCATAAGAATGACTTCAGAAATGTTGGGTATTCTGGGTCTAATAAGCAAACCACAGAAGTTTGGGTTTCAAAAGCATTGGCTTCAACAAAGACAAGTACCTTCAGCCCTCCATTTAATCATACCTGTGGATTAAATCAGCTGTAGTTGTAAGATACATGAAAAAAGCAAACGTCTTTACTGAACTTATACAGGCTTTTTTTCTTTATAACATTCCCTACACAATGCAGTGTAACAACTATTTAAACAGCATTTAAATTGTATTAGGTATTATAAGTAATCTAGAGACAGTGTATACAGGAAGATATGCATAGATTATATGCTAAAACTGTCATTTTATATAAACAACTTGAACATCTGTGGATTTTGGTATCCTCATGTCAGGTGTAGGAACTGAAATGCCACAGATACTGAGGGATTACTGTATTTTTTTAAATTAATATTCTTACTTTATTTCTAGTTTTTAATAACAATAAAGATTGATATACTATTACAATTTGGGGAACATTTATTTCATTATAACAATAGTAAAAGTAAAAAGTGTATATATATATATTTTTTAATTTTCTTTTATTTTAAAGATGTGGGGTAAAATTCAGGGTAGGGTATACAGATTTTCATTATGCAGCTACCCTTACTGATGAGGTGTGTCCCTCCTTTCCCTGACAGTTTTCCTCGATTGAAAATCCCACCTCCTCTACCCTGACTGTTTCTCGCTACTGTCAATCCCTTTCTTGTAGTATTATGATACATGGTCAAGG
>NW_007137121.1:0-851 GCF_000164805.1 Carlito syrichta | reverse complement strand
CGTGGAATTTGTTTATGCTTGATTTATGGCTGAGGATGTCAACAGCATTGGAATATGTTCCATGTGGTGGTGAATAGAATATATATTTTGTGGTTGTTGGTTGGAATATTATGTTGGTATCTATTAAGACCATTTGGTTAAGTGTCAAGTTTAGATTCTGGATCTCCTTGTTTATGTTTTGCCTTGATGATCTATCCAGCTGTTAGTGTGGTATTCAAGTCCCTTAATACAATAGTGTTAAAAATCAATATTTTTTTTAGTTTACTTAGTAGTTGCTTTATAAATGCTGGTGCTCCTGTGTGGGTTGCATAGGTTTAGGATGAATACTTCTTGTTGATGGATTGAACCTTTTATCATTATGTAGTTTCCTTATGTATCTTTTTAAATTCTTGATAGCTTAAAGATTTATTTATCTGATATTTAAATCACAACTCCTGCTTTCTTTTGTGATCCATTTGCCTGGAAATGCACTTTCCATCCTTTAATTTTGAGTCTGTGTGCTTACAGTGTAGTGAGATAAGTTTCCTGGATGCAGCAAATAATTGGGTGTTGGTTTCTTATCCAGTTTGCCATTCCATGTCTTTTCAGTGGTGCATTTAGTTCATTCATATTGAAGCTGATTATTGAAATGTGATTTTTTTATCCCTGTCATATGGTTCTTATAAAGTTTTTTATTTGTTTATTTTATTTGTTTGTTTGCTTGTTTTCTTTTAGCTTTGGGATTGATGTATGTGTGTGTTTTCAAGTTTGTTGTTGCAATGTATTCTCTGTTGATGCTGTGCTCTGCTGTTCTCTTGGGAAGTGTGTAGGCATTCTTTCTTTTCCCTTTTCTTCTGTGATTAATACATTTT
>NW_007137120.1:0-911 GCF_000164805.1 Carlito syrichta | reverse complement strand
TCTCTCTTGATGCCTTTAGGTTGTTTTTTCTTTTGGGCCTACTTTGTGTAGGCAAATTAATTTGTGTCTTGGAGTTGGCCTTCTCATTGATGTTTTCTGGGGGTTCTCTGGATCTCATCTTTGGTGAGATGGGGAAAGTTTTCTTGAATAATCGCTTGGAATACATGCTCCAAGGTGTTCTCCATTTATCTTTCTTCTTGGATACCAGTCAAGCATAGGTTTGGCCTCGATATAATCACACATCTCTTGTATACTTTGCTCTTTCTTTTTGAGCTTTCTTTCTTTTTTTTACAGATTAGGCTAATTCAATGTTCTGGTCTTCAAGTTTTGAGAGTCTTTCTTCTGTTAGATTAATTCTGCTTTCCATGCTTGTCATCTTATTTATTTTCTGTATGAAATTTTTTTGTGGCCAAAATTTCTATTACAAGTCCTTTCAGTGTTGCTTCTTGTCTTTCTTGAATCTTACTCACTCTTTCTATCCATTCCCTAAACCCTGTCATATTCTGGGACCAGCTGTTGGTGACTTCCATTTTTTGGGTTCCAAGGTCTAATTTTTCAGGCACTTTTCTCTTTGAAACATTTGAAATTATCTGTAGTCTTCCATTGGTTTTTCCTCATTTATGAAATATTTCTTGCTTTTCTTTTTAATCCCATTATTCAGTGGCAGTGAGAGAGTTTCCCTTCTGATGTTTGCTCTATTCTCTATTCTTCCCTTGATCTGGGCTCTGGATTTGTTCTATTTTGAACCAAGACAATAGATGGGAAGCTTTGTGGTTTTGAAAATTGAATACGGTAGAGGATGGGGGGGCTAAGATTCAGAAACTGCTTCCAAATTACAATGTTCACTGATTGTGAATTGTGTTCCCTAAGACCCACTCTCCACCATTGCTCTAGGTGATGATGCAAAGGGT
>NW_007137119.1:0-955 GCF_000164805.1 Carlito syrichta | reverse complement strand
ACACACATAAACAAAAAACAAAAAACAACAAAAGAAAAAGAAAAAAGGGAGGGAGTATGCAGATCAAACTCTCACATACACGTTCATGCACAAATATTTTAAAGATAGAAAAAGTAACATTCAGGCAAAAAATTTTTACAAATTAAACGTTTTAAATAAAAAAAATTAAAACCTCTCCTCTCTTGTGGCAGGTCCTGTAATTTTTCTTCTTGTCTGCTTCTCTGCTATCTCCTACAGAGCTTCCACCTCTTTCACCCTCTCCGTAGTGTCCAGACCAGTAAAGGAGTAGGAGCTGTGAGTGTGGGTGGGGCTACAAAGGCCTACTATCTAGGATCTACAATGATCTCCAATGTGCCAAAAAGATAAGAAACATCCCTATTAAAAAGTAGGCAAATGATATGAATAGACACTTCTCAAAAGAAGACATAGGAGCAGCCAAAAGATACATGAAAAAATGCTCAGTCTCACTAATCATCAAAGAGATAATTGAGTTTTTAAACTCCTTTGTCCCAGAAATTTGTTTAGAAGTTTGATTTTAAAATATGATGATAACCTATGGTTGACATTTTGTTACTGGAATAGCTTAACATTGTATTGATGATTTGCAAATTATTTCATAGAAAATACTGGACAATGTGGTTTGAAAAAATTTGAAAGGAAAATAAAAAAAGGTATAGATTTGACTTTTGATATATAACTTCTTTGGAGAAAAATGTTAGCACAGTATTCTAACCTTATTTTACACACATTTGCACTGGCCATAGATAGTACTAACAGGAAATATTAAAGACTAGTAGAAGATATTAAGAAAATTCCTTGTGAATATCTGTAAAGGACTGTCTAATTGATTGCTAGTCTCCTGATAGCCACATTGCTAACTGACTATATCTTGCTATAACAATCTTGGTTCATTTGTTTTCTTAACCTTCCATTTGACCAATTAACTACCAAATTA
>NW_007137118.1:0-2842 GCF_000164805.1 Carlito syrichta | reverse complement strand
ATATAGCTCTTACCAGTTGCATATAATATGATAGTAGAAGAAAGAGAAAAATTACGAGAGAATAGAAAAGATTTCAAGCAAAAATTTAGAAGAAATGGAGAGAACACTACACCATATGCTGGAAAAATAAAACTTTCTCTTTCTTGTCTCCAGTCATTTTCAACAACAACAACAGCAACAACAATAACAACAGCAACAAAGATTTCTTAAAGTAAAATGCAATTAGAGGCAAAGACCACATGGAAGGCATGAATGTAAGTTCCTTTGTTAGTAACATTGAGAAAATTAAGTGATTTCCCCTATTAGGCAAAAGGATTTCTAGGAAACTTAAGAAAATTGTCTTTCAGAAACATCATATGCCCAGAGTAGGAATAGTTGTATAGAAAACAGTAAGCAGACTTACTGCAAGATGGCAACAGGGCAGGTTGGTCTGTGAGATCTTCTGTGAAAGAGAACACACATAAAGATTCAAGCTCTCTCCCAGGGGCTGCAGTCCTCATCATCAGCAGCCTGCTTTTCACATGGAACTCAACCGCAGCCACCGCTCAAACACCACAGTGGTCTGGGCCACCACTACAGCCATGGATGCCACTGCAGCAGCCATCTCTCTGTCCATGCCTGAGGCGACCCACAACTTCAGACCATGAAGCCCCCACAAGCATGATCTACTGAAATCGCCGCTGCTGCCACTGCCACCACCATGCCCCACCCCACGCACAAGCCAGGCTCATGGAACTCTTTCCATGTACCGTGAGGCAGCTGCCACCACCTCTGCTACCATTGCCTTCTCCCTCCCATCCTGGGCACCCTCTGACTTCTGCCCTGCCCGGCTTTCATTGATTGTAGGCTCCAGCAGCTACAGATAAAGATCTACTTGAGCAGTGAGATAGCAAGGTATCTCTTGCTGGGGATCCAAGGTAACAATATCAAAATGGGAAAGACAGAAGTTCCTTCCCCTTGATAAATAGACAGAGGCCAGATCTGAGTGGTAGACTGGGCAGGGAGCCCAGATATGAACTGCCTTTCACAGCAGGCCAGGGACAACTGAACCTAACTGTGAACAAATCTACCAGCCTGCAAGGACAGCTAGAAATCAGAGCTGAAAGGACATTGGACTTAAAGGAAAAGTCTCAGAATGTGCTTGGTTGGTTCTGTTAGTTTACTGACTTTATTCTATTCCTTTTGTTTTGTTCTTTTCTTTTTTATTTCTCTGTAAACCCCATTCTTTTATAGAGGAATAGGACACCAATAAGGAGGTTGGTTAGCTTGTAAGATAGCATCATTTTATGTTTTAGTTTTTTCATATGGTTGTTGGATAGTTTGTAGTCATGGTTATTGTTTTTCTTTTTCTTTGTTTCAGTCTTTGTGTCTCTTTTCATTTGTTAGTCATTATGCTCGTCTGTTATTCCTCTTACTCCTCACTATCTCCACCCCTCTCTTGCTCCCACTGCCTGCTCCATTCTCTTCCCTCTGTTAATCTCATTTTGCTTTCAAAGAGTAAGCCTGAAACCACACTGCAGAGACAGATTCCAAGGCAGTGGGAAGTGGGCTTCAGAATATCCATACACCTGTTGGCAAATACTGGGATCTGCAGATAGATTTTCAATCACAGCTCCCCCCTTATTTAAATCCCAAAACTGCAAAAAGGACCACCCCAACCTACAGTCCACCTCCAGTATTGAACAAAGCAAGAGGATATACATAAGAAGAATAGGAAATTGAACAAACAGAAGTAAAAGCAACACCTCCACCCATGAATAACAGAAGTAAAGAAGATGGGGAAATGGAGGGAAGGAAAATGTAGTGGGAAAAATATGCACAAATGAAGAAAAATCAAAGAAGAATATAGGTCTCACACAGACCCCTGGGAAGTGCGACACTAAGAAAACAGACTTCAAAACACAAACAATGAAATGCCCCCAGAATTACTAGTCATATGCAACAAACCCAGACATCAAGACATTAATTAAGAGAATCAAAAAAAAATTGAGGAGAGACAAGAGCAAAATAGGAAGGAGCTGGTGACAGAAATAACAGCAGTAAAGAATACTGTGATGGAAATAAGTAAAAACTAATAAACATGGAAAGAAGAATTAGCCAAACAGAAGAAAGAATCTCAGAGCTTGTAGACTAAAATACAGAACTAACCCAAATTATTGAAAACATAGAAAAGAAGCTTAAAAAGACAGACCAAAACCTTAGATAAATGATTACTTCAAGAGACCAAACCTAAGAGTAATTGGCCTTCCTGAGGCAGAGAGATAGACAGAGGCCACACTGGAACAGACATGTCATGAAATCATTCAGGAAAACTTCCCTCATCTCATCAGTGATGCAAAAATTCAAACACAGGAGATTCAGAGAACACTCGTAAGACAACAAATGCGAAGACTAACTCTCAGACACATAATAATATGCCTAAACAAAGTAGATATAAAAAAATCCTAATGGCAGCAAAAGAAAAAGTTCAGACTACCTACCAGGGAAGACCAATTTAAATAGCAGCGGATTTATCTACAGAAAGCCTTCAGGCTAGGAGAGCTTGGAGTCCTATCTTCAATGTTCTAAAAGATAAATAATTTCAACCAAGAATAACCTACCCAGCCAAGCTGAACTTGATCAGTGAGGGAGAATTGAAATCTTTCCCAGATATCCAATACCTAAGAACTGCCATCAGACCACCTCTACAATAAACACTTAAGAAAGTATTGAACACACAAGAAATTGAAAAAAGAATAACAACGTTCTTCACAAGGGTACAGGGAAAAGATTAAAAACACACATGAAGCCGGGCTTGGTGTCTCAGCCTATAATCCCGTGCCTTTGGGAGGCTGAGGTGAGT
>NW_007137117.1:0-2866 GCF_000164805.1 Carlito syrichta | reverse complement strand
TTTCAACAACAACAACAGCAACAAAGATTTTCTTAAAGTAAAATGCAATTAGAGGCAAAGACCACATGGAAGGCATGAATGTAAGTTCCTTTGTTAGTAACATTGAGAAAATTAAGTGATTTCCCCCATTAGGCAAAAGGATTTCTAGGAAACTTAAGAAAATTGTCTTTCAGAAACATCATATGCCCAGAGTAGGAATAGTTGTATAGAAAACAGTAAGCAGACTTACTGCAAGATGGCAACAGGGCAGGTTGGTCTGTGAGATCTTCTGTGAAAGAGAACACACATAAAGATTCAAGCTCTCTCCCAAGGGCTGCAGTCCCCATCATCAGCAGCCTGCTTTTCACATGGAACTCAACCACAGCCACTGCTCAAACACCACAGTGGTCTGGGCCACCACTACAGCCATGGATGCCACTGCAGCAGCCATCTCTCTGTCCATGCCTGAGGTGACCCACAACTTCAGACCATGAAGCCCCCACAAGCATGATCTACTGAAATCGCCGCTGCTGCCACTGCCACCACCATGCCCCACCCCACGCACAGAGCCAGGCTCATGGAACTCTTTCCATGTACCGTGAGGCAGCTGCCACCACCTCTGCTACCATTGCCTTCTCCCTCCCATCCTGGGCACCCTCTGACTTCTGCCCTGCCCGGCTTTCATTGATTGTAGGCTCCAGCAGCTACAGATAAAGATCTACTTGAGCAGTGAGATAGCAAGGTATCTCTTGCTGGGGATCCAAGGTAACAATATCAAAATGGGAAAGACAGAAGTTCCTTCCCCTTGATAAATAGACAAAGGCCAGATCTGAGTGGTAGACTGGGCAGGGAGCCCAGATATGAACTGCCTTTCACAGCAGGCCAGGGACAACTGAACCTAACTGTGAACAAATCTACCAGCCTGCAAGGACAGCTAGAAATCAGAGCTGAAAGGACATTGGACTTAAAGGAAAACTCTCAGAATGTGCTTGGTTTGTTCTGTTAGTTTACTGACTTTATTCTATTCCTTTTGTTTTGTTCTTTTCTTTTTTATTTCTCTGTAAACCCCATTCTTTTATAGAGGAATAGGACACCAATAAGGAGGTTGGTTAGCTTGTAAGATAGCATCATTTTATGTTTTAGTTTTTTCATATGGTTGTTGGATAGTTTGTAGTCATGGTTATTGTTTTTCTTTTTCTTTGTTTCAGTCTTTGTGTCTCTTTTCATTTGTTAGTCATTATGCTCGTCTGTTATTCCTCTTACTCCTCACTATCTCCACCCCTCTCTTGCTCCCACTGCCTGCTCCATTCTCTTCCCTCTGTTAATCTCATTTTGCTTTCAAAGAGTAAGCCTGAAACCACACTGCAGAGACAGATTCCAAGGCAGTGGGAAGTGGGCTTCAGAATATCCATACACCTGTTGGCAAATACTGGGATCTGCAGATAGATTTTCAATCACAGCTCCCCCCTTATTTAAATCCCAAAACTGCAAAAAGGACCACCCCAACCTACAGTCCACCTCCAGTATTGAACAAAGCAAGAGGATATACATAAGAAGAATAGGAAATTGAACAAACAGAAGTAAAAGCAACACCTCCACCCATGAATAACAGAAGTAAAGAAGATGGGGAAATGGAGGGAAGGAAAATGTAGTGGGAAAAATATGCACAAATGAAGAAAAATCAAAGAAGAATATAGGTCTCACACAGACCCCTGGGAAGTGCGACACTAAGAAAACAGACTTCAAAACACAAACAATGAAATGCCCCCAGAATTACTAGTCATATGCAACAAACCCAGACATCAAGACATTAATTAAGAGAATCAAAAAAAAATTGAGGAGAGACAAGAGCAAAATAGGAAGGAGCTGGTGACAGAAATAACAGCAGTAAAGAATACTGTGATGGAAATAAGTAAAAACTAATAAACATGGAAAGAAGAATTAGCCAAACAGAAGAAAGAATCTCAGAGCTTGTAGACTAAAATACAGAACTAACCCAAATTATTGAAAACATAGACAAGAAGCTTAAAAAGACAGACCAAAACCTTAGATAAATGATTACTTCAAGAGACCAAACCTAAGAGTAATTGGACTTCCTGAGGCAGAGAGATAGACAGAGGCCACACTGGAACAGACATGTCATGAAATCATTCAGGAAAACTTCCCTCATCTCATCAGTGATGCAAAAATTCAAACACAGGAGATTCAGAGAACACCTGTAAGACAACAAATGCGAAGACTAACTCTCAGACACATAATAATATGCCTAAACAAAGTAGATATAAAAAAATCCTAATGGCAGCAAAAGAAAAAGTTCAGACTACCTACCAGGGAAGACCAATTTAAATAGCAGCGGATTTATCTACAGAAAGCCTTCAGGCTAGGAGAGCTTGGAGTCCTATCTTCAATGTTCTAAAAGATAAATAATTTCAACCAAGAATAACCTACCCAACCAAACTGAACTTGATCAGTGAGGGAGAATTGAAATCTTTCCCAGATATCCAATACCTAAGAACTGCCATCCGACCACCTCTACAATAAACACTTAAGAAAGTATTGAACACACAAGAAATTGAAAAAAGAACAACAACGTTCTTCACAAGGGTACAGGGAAAAGATTAAAAACACACATGAAGCCAGGCTCGGTGGCTCAGCCTGTAATCCCATGCCTTTGGGAGGCTGAGGTGAGTGGATTGCCTGAGCCTGCGGGTTTGAGACCCACCTGGGCGGGCAAGACCTCATCTCTACAATAAATCAAAAAATTAGCCAGGTGTGGTAGTGCACATCTGTAGTTCCAGCTACATGGAAGGCTGAGGTGGATGGATCACCGGAACCCAGAAGGTTGAGGCTGCAGTGGCTGGGAGCGGCCACTGCACTCCAGTCTGGG
>NW_007137116.1:0-352 GCF_000164805.1 Carlito syrichta | reverse complement strand
CATTCCCTGAGTGCTGCCTGCATGTCGCAACTCACATCACAATCCTGGCAGCGAGACACTACTGTTTTTCCCAGTTGTGGCCACCAAGGCGCAGAGAGGTCAAGTCATCTGCCTGAGGGACCACAGCTGCTCGAGAGCAGAGCTGGGACGTGCACCCAGATGGTCTGCTTTCAGAGTCTGCGCTGTTCACCACTGTTACCCTGCTCCCCAGAAGAGAAAACAAAAACCCCCACAGTCCCCATCTCACAAGTGCTGCCCACATTCCACATTGCTCTGTCATCATTTATCTGCTGTGCACATATTCACGGAAATAAATGCACATGTGTGTGTGCAAATACACGGGTAAGTGAGT
>NW_007137115.1:0-765 GCF_000164805.1 Carlito syrichta | reverse complement strand
TCCTAAACCATGTCCCAATTCCCACCAGCCCGACCACAAGAACTTTCTGAAGTTGAGGTAACTGAATCAACGGATTTGTACAAAGACGCCATTTGATTCCTGGGGTACCTGATTATGGTCGTAGATGTTCATAAGACACAAAAAGATATTTGGGCCAGATCCTCCATTACAACTATCAAGAGAATATAATATTCCTGGTGATCTGTAATGACTGATTAAAGGTATCTACGGAGTTAGAGCCTCTGAAAAATGTAGATACCCTGAAGCAAAATTGCTGATTAAACCTTATCAATAGGCCCTGCAGATTCTGGCGAATGAGAACTCCTAGAACCAGATTTCCTGTTCGTTCTCAGCAAGATGCCCTGATGTTCCCACGTGATGTGGATCCAAAAGCTCTGTATACAAATAGGAAGATGCCCAGAAATTACCTAGGGTCGTGGAATCCATGAATCCTGGTTACCCTTAAAAGTACATAATATATATTTCACAACCTCAAAACAACAGGCCCCTATTGTGAGTAGAAGAGCAAACAGAAGTTTTAGGATTACAAGGTACATCTTAGGGCGATAGTTACAAATATGGCGATAAGATCCTTTGGGTCCCGGAATCTGCCCTTTGTTGTCCCAAGGAACCCAACGGACTTGATGGTCCACATTATCGGATGCAACTATCAAGAAGACCAGAAGGTTGCTGCGTATCTATTTGAAAAAATTGTCATATCCAAATGGCCTGTAGCCCTAAGAATATGTGGAAATACAATCCCAG
>NW_007137114.1:0-2716 GCF_000164805.1 Carlito syrichta | reverse complement strand
GAAGTTTGAGGTAACCTGAATCAACGGGATTTTGTACAAAGACGCCATTTGATTCCTGGGGTACCTGATTATGGTCCTAGATGTTCATAAGACACAAAAAGATATTTGGGCCAGATCCTCCATTACAACTATCAAGAGAATATAATATTCCTGGTGATCTGTAATGACTGATTAAAGGTATCTACGGAGTTAGAGCCTCTGAAAAATATAGATACCCTGAAGCAAAATTGCTGATTAAACCTTATCAATAGGCCCTGCAGATTCTGGCGAATGAGAACTCCTAGAACCAGATTTCCTGTTCGTTCTCAGCAAGATGCCCTGATGTTCCCACGTGATGTGGATCCAAAAGCTCTGTATACAAATAGGAAGATGCCCAGAAATTACCTAGGGTCGTGGAATCCATGAATCCTGGTTACCCTTAAAAGTACATAATATATATTTCACAACCTCAAAACAACAGGCCCTTATTGTGAGTAGAAGGGCAAACAGAAGTTTTAGGATTACAAGGTACATCTTAGGGCGATAGTTACATACAAATATGGCGATAAGATCCTTTGGGTCCCGGAATCTGCCCTTTGTTGTCCCAAGGAACCCAACGGACTTGATGGTCCACATTATCGGATGCAACTATCAAGAAGACCAGAAGGTTGCTGCGTATCTATTTGAAAAAATTGTCATATCCAAATGGCCTGTAGCCCTAAGAATATGTGGAAATACAATCCCAGATTCCAGATTATCCCTTATAAGGTGTCCATGTAGAATGCTTGGATAGGCGACCCCAATAACCCAGATTCTTTTTGTTCTCAGTAAGACTCCTGGAAGCTACCTGGCAACGTGGAAGTACAAACTCTTATCTACCAATGATCATAATAGCAAAAGGTCAGAAGGGCCCTGGAATCCAAGATTCCTGGATCCCCTTTAAGAATACGTCCTAAATATTTGGGAACACCTAATTACAAGTTACGAATATCAATCTAAAATTCCAGTAGAAGTTTGTGGATTAGGACGTAAACCTGAAGTCAGAAATTACACGAAAAATGGCGACATGATTCCTTGGGTTGTGGAATCTGGCCTTACAGCCTCCTGCAAAAAAAGCCAAGCAGATGGACAGATTTTCTGTTACAACTAAGAAGAGGAGAATCAGGTTCCTGGGAATCGGTAATGACAGATTTGTGGTATGTATACAGGAATTAGTTCTGAAAAGTATGGGGACTGGGACTCCAAATTCCTGAGTAGCATTTAAAAAATTCCTGTAGGCTTTTAGGATGAGAACTACCTTAAGCTAGGGAAAAATTAACAACTGCCCAGAAGTTTGCTGGTCACATGCAAACTGATTTTACTTGTTCCACCTTGGTAAAATGAGTGTAATCTTTCTTGGGACATAGTCTCCGAGATTCCTGTTTTATTCTCAGAAGGACGACCAGATATTTCCCCATTCCCTAGAAGTCCAGACACATGGCTCCCAATAGAAAGACTCCAGAATTCTCCTATGGACTTGTAAACCAAGACCCTGGTGCCCTCCCAAAATTACCTTCTAAACATGTGCAACATCTAAACCCGGGTCTTAATTCTGAATAGGTGATCTACCAGAAGTTTCTGGAGTACAAGGCAACCCTCAACTTAGGGCTTACATTCAAAACATCTGAGGTGATTACTTGTGTCCTGGAATTTGGCGTTATAGGATCCAGAATCTAAGTGGACTTGTAGTGCGATATTTTCGTCTAAAATATCGAGAGGACCAGAATGATGTGGGACTTCTGGAATGAGTGATTCCTAATATGCACATCGTTTTCAGCTCTGAAAAATATGGGGACGTCGAAGTCCAAGTCTTGTAGGCCTTAGCAAGACGCCCTGAAGAGTTTTGGAATTGAGGACTCGTGTAATCTAGATTCGTTATTCTTCCTTAGCAAGAGCCCATATAATTTCCTGTATATGAGGACTCCTATTCCCCCAATTCTTGCTTCAAAATCCTGATTCTTGTTTAGCCCTTAGAAAGAGGCCCAGTAGATTTTTGGCATTGAGGTCTCTGGAAAACCAGATTCCTTATCCTTTCTTAGGTAGAGACTTTGTATATGAAGACTCCCATTACCGAGAGTCTTGCTTTGATACACTGATACTTGTTTAGCCCTTAGAAAGATTCTCTGTAGATTTTTCAGATCAAGGTCATCTATCATCTGTCATCCAGATTCCTTCTTCATCCTTAGCAAGAGGCTGTGAAGTTTCCTCTATATGAGTACTCCCATTCCCCAGATTCGTGCTTCAAATCCCTGATACTTTTTCTCCCTTAGTAAGAGTCCCTGTAGGTTTTTGGGATTTGAGGACTCCTGTAACCCATTTCCTTATTCTTCCGTAGTAAGAGGCCATGTAGTTTCCCGTATATGAGGATTCCCAATTCGCAAATTCCTGCTTAATTCTCAGCAATACCTGAGATATTTCCTGGTGAACATAGAATCCAGTTGTTTGGATATCAATAGAAAGACTCCCATAGGAACTGCAATCCAAGGGAACTGTAATCCAAGCTTCCAGGTTCCCCTTAACAAGACATCGTAAACATGTGTAATATGCTATACCCAATATCCAAATTTCCACCAGCCTGACCACAAGAAATTTCGGTATTCTGAGGTAACCTGAAGCGATGGATTTTGTTGCAAAATGCCAGTTGATACCTGGGGAACTGGATTATGGCCGAAGATGTGGATAAGAAACAAACAAAATG
>NW_007137113.1:0-741 GCF_000164805.1 Carlito syrichta | reverse complement strand
TTTGTGACAAAATCCCTCGCTTCAGGTTACCTCAAAATACCGAAATTTCTTGTGGTCAGGCTGGTGGGAATTGGGATATTGGTTTAGTATATTCCACATTTTTACGATGTCTTGTTAAGGGGAATCTGATAACTTGGATTACAGTTCCCAGGTACTATATGGGAGTCTTTCTATTGATATACAAACAACAAGAATTCTACGTTCATCAGGAAATATCTCGGGTATTGCTGAGATTGGAGCTGGAATCTGTGTAAAGGGAGTCCTCATATACGGGAAACTACATGGCCTCTTGCTGCGAAACAAAAAGGAATCTGGGTTTCACAAGTCCTCAAATTCCGAAAAAACTACGGGGAGTCTTACTAAGAGAGAAAAATGTATCAGGGATTTGAAGCATGAATCTGGGTAATGGGACTCCTCATATATAGGAAACTTCACAGCCTCTTGCTAAGGATGAATAAACAATGTGGTTTACACATGTCCTCAGTCCTAAAAAACTATAGGGCATCTTCCTAAGGGCTAAACACAAATCAGGGTTTCGAAGCAGGAATCTGGGTAATGGGAGTCTTCATATACAAGAAACTACACAGCCTCTTGCTAAGAAAGCATAAGGAATCTGGTTTTCACGAGGCCTCAATGCCAAAAATCTACAGGGTGTTTTGCTAAGGACTAAACAAGAATCAGAATTTAGAAGCAGAAATCTGGGGTATGGGAGTCCTCCTATACAGGAAAATACACGGGCTG
>NW_007137112.1:0-844 GCF_000164805.1 Carlito syrichta | reverse complement strand
GGTATTGCTGAGATTGGAGCTGGAATCTGTGTAAAGGGAGTCCTCATATACGGGAAACTACATGGCCTATTGCTGCGAAACAAAAAGGAATCTGGGTTTCACAAGTCCTCAAATTACGAAAAAACTACGGGGAGTCTAACTAAGAGAGAAAAATGTATCAGGGATTTGAAGCATGAATCTGGGTAATGGGACTCCTCATATATAGGAAACTTCACAGCCTCTTGCTAAGGATGAATAAACAATGTGGTTTACACATGTCCGCAATCCTAAAAAACTATAGGGCATCTTCCTAAGGGCTAAACAAAAATCAGGGTTTCGAAGCAGGAATCTGGGTAATGGGAGTCTTCATATACAAGAAACTACACAGCCTCTTGCTAAGAAAGCATAAGGAATCTGGTTTTCACGAGTCCTCAATGCCAAAAATCTACAGGGTGTTTTGCTAAGGACTAAACAAGAATCAGAATTTCGAAGCAGAAATCTGGGGTATGGGAGTCCTCCTATACAGGAAAATACACGGGCTCTTGCTAAGGAAGAATAAAGAATCTGGGTTACACGAGTCCTCACTTCCTATAATGTACAGGGCATCTGGCTAAGGCCTACAACACTCCGGACTTCGACATCCCCATATTTTTCAGAGCTGTTTCCTACGTGGATATTATGAATCAGTCATTCCAGAAGTCCAGCAACATTCTGTTACTCTCGATAGTTTAAACGCAAATATGGCACTACACGTCCATTTAGATTCTGAATCCTCTACGCCAAATTCCAGGATACAAGCAATCATCTTGGATTTGTGATTTAAGCCCTGAGTTCAGGATTCCTCATACTCGAGAAACTTCTGGTA
>NW_007137111.1:0-4435 GCF_000164805.1 Carlito syrichta | reverse complement strand
CATCCTTATCCTGAACAGACCCAGTGCAGAAACCCAGAGAATCTGGAAAGCATTTCCAATTGAAATTCTGGCTGCCAATATATACCCAACAAAGAAACCTACATGCACAGAGTCCAAGGACGCCAGCTGTGATAGTACTTGCCTGATTCAGGTTTTTTCAATTATTTGATAGTTTCAGCCTTCAGAAGCCAGTTTGCACTGAGAATCATTTCTTTTAATCCAGTGAAAAATCTTCACCTTTTCATCAAATGCTCAGTTACCTTTACTCATAATAAATCTCTTTGTGTTTAAGCTATTTGGGTGTTCTGTTTTTATGTACAGACCTCCACCCACACTCTACAACCAGATAATTATTGGCTTAGATAGTTCTTTGTGCCACAGTTTCCCATCGAGAACTAATAAATAAAGCAGAAAATACCCTTCACAGAGTTCCTGTCACAAATAACCACTCAATCTCTAGGGAGAACTAAAAGATGAGGCAAGAAGATGAAAGCATTCATGGGAAATTACACCTTGTAGAAACTGGAGGAGTGGAGAAGATAATTTTCTGACTTACACAATCTTTTCAATGTATCGAAATACACTGTGAAAAGGCAAATATAATCATACTGATGTGTTTAAAAAACAACAAGGCTAAGCTCTTTGCTATTTACAGGAAGTGAACAAAATAATTTAACACTAAGAGTTGAAAACAAAAAGGTGGATATCTGGATTTAATCAACTAAAGTAAGTCTTTTCCATTGTAATATCTGAAATAGGCATATATGTTTAAATTGTTGGTATCTTAGAGTGATGACAAATTCAATAAGTAGCATTTTTCTGACTTTCTAGAATGAAGGACTAATGACTCAAGACACAGATTAAGCAAAAGGAAACCAGAATAGCGCTAGTATTACATTTGATTAAACTTCTCTCTTAAAATTACTCAGAATAACATGGAAAGAAGACAGGATATTTGAAAGGACAAAACTGTATAAACCAATACAAAAGATACGTCTGATCATCATTTTCATGAGGAAGTTAAATAAACGAAAAATGTGAAAATTAGTGTAGAAATTATTTACTATGTTCATAAAGGAGTATTGTATTTGGTATTGGTGACTAAGTGACAATGTGAGTTCCCACCATGGGTGAGTAGAGAGGTAAAATGTGGCAGAGAGTCATACAGGTTTATATGCCAGAGTTGGAAGCAGCAGATGAAATGTGCATATAGGTTACCAACTATATATTAGAAGTTTCCAAATGAGAAGTAACATAAGGTGTAAAATGCAAGAAGTTTTACACGAATTGAAATATACCCACACAAAATATTATGTCACGAATCAGAAGACTGAGTGATACAAGAACATGAGTTAAAAAAGAAATGGTTGCTGGTGAGGGAAATTTTAGTGGAAATAGAGGAAGCAGAGAAAGAGGGATAATCCAGGGTATGCTGCTGTTTGGAATCCAGCATCCAGCTGAGTGGAAGGCTGGGATTCAGATTCTCAAAATAGAAAATCTTTGCTTGGTTTTTAGATGGGTGAGGCAGAAATAGAATTGTTTGAGCTCAATGATAGCTGAATTTATTGCTGCTATAATTTGAAGAACAAAAACATTTATCAATTAAATATGAGATGCTTGGGAATTTTACTTTTAACAAAATATCCCACAAAGTGTGTTTCTTAAGGTAAAGAAAATTCTATCTAAAGTTAGAAACTAGATATTTTTGAATAATACTAACTTAGAAATAATTTGCACCTCAATGGAAGGATATATTCAGCTAGTGAAAGGAAGAGAGATTTCATGATGTTGAAATAAAAAATGTAAGCCAAGACATTACGTGGAAGTAGACAGTTACACAAGGCTGTCTACATCATCATTCAATAGTTAAGCATGATTAGGAAAATTAGAGGTACATTAATACTTTTTAGAAATACTGGAAGCTTCCTAGAATAGAAAAGCTTAAAAATAAAAAAAGGGAAGAAGAAAAAATAAAGAGACAGTAGTACTGTAAGCAGATGTGCATTAGAAATCAGAATTTAAAGGACTTTACACAGGCGAATGAGTATATATGCAGATATAGTATAACTCTGATCATTCCTGAGCAACACGGTGTAATGTGTCATTAAATTTCCAATTTGAAAAATAGGACTACTTATTGGGAGAATGGGGTGAGTTCAGAAAAATCGATGGCCAATATACTTGAAAGGAGATTGCAGGTCTGCGTGGACTAATAGTTCAAGGGTTACCATTCTGGCAAATTCTTCTTCAGTTCTAATTTTAATTCTCCTTGAGTTTCAGACCATTTATTGTAGGCAATTACTAGGACCCAGTTTTCCTCAGTAGGAAGGAACAGTACAATGATTGTTGTTATGGTCCCTAGGGAGAATGTGCTGCTATCATTTTCTGTTTAAGATTGGACCATTTTCCCGTCAAACCTCAAGCTTTCTACCAAATCTCTGTTGAGCTTTCCTCCTGCTCTTCATCATCCCAAACATCACTTCATAACTGCCACACACAATTCCTCCCACATACACACATGCCCCTTTCCCAAATTATAGATTTCAGTCACTGCTGCAGTGCTACCAGTATATTTGGGGTCTAAACTCAGGTATGTAGAGCTGGTTGTCCTCCACAAGAGCTTCTCACTTTCATTTTGGGAGTTCTTTGGGATTTTTCCATACCTAATTCAATCTCTTCACTATGGTGTACCTTTCGATAACTTCCTTCTGAATATTGACACATAGGGCTGATGCTCCTATGACACAATTATCTTCCAGGCTTCAGGAGATATCTAGCCAGATCTCCTCCTTCAGCATAGGACTGCCTACTCAGGCAGAGGAGAACAAAAACCAGTGAGTTGTAAGGTTATGGATCCCATTGTCTTCATCATCTGAAGCTGGAGTTAAGAGACGCGATGCACTTTCCAGCGCTAGTGAGGGAGGCCCCTAGTTTCGCAGAGCCAGTGCCAGAGCCCCCGAGACCACCAGCCTGGAGACCCGGGGATTTCCATTCCTTTGGACAGAACTGACCTCCCTAGGGTGCAGCCGCAGTGTGCTCTGGGTAAATTGTTGCTTAAGCTACCCTAGAAAATAAAATTGTTCGCCAGTGCGAAACTCTTTCTTACGTGTTTTTGGTCTGGCTGTTGGACGTACAGGTCCTGGGAAGGGTGGTGTGGGACGGGGGAGAAGGGGGAAGTCTTTGCAGTTTCATAACCAGACAAAGATGGGCCATGTGGTGGGAGTGTGGCGAGAGTTGTCATCTCCAGTGTACAAGAGGTTGCCGTGTGACCTGCGTGGACGGTGGTCCCACTTGTCTACCCACACGGAACTGCCATGATATCTGGAGACAAAAGGAGAACAACCCTGAATTCACCACTGAGCCCTGAAAACTCTCCTGCTGGCTCCCCTGATGCTTCCACCGCAGCCCAGCTCAGGGTCCTGGAGACTATTCAACACCCTTTCTCTTCCTCTCCCTCATTTTCTACAACAATCAACACCCCTTCTTCCCCACCTTCCTCCAAATGCACTTACCTGCCTACACTTTCTGCCTTCCCTTTTCTCAGACCATGCAGGCAAACTCATCATGTGCATTTCAAGTCAGCACATGCCAAAGCAATTGCTCTGTACAGAAAGAGTATACCTCTATTGGGGGGGCTTAATCCTGGTTGGAAAACACAGGAAGAACCAGAAGAAGTAGACTTAGCCACCACCCCTTCCTCACAGCCTCTATAGTGTCCCTTGCCTTGCTCATTGATGGCTCCTGGGACTGGTGAATAGAGCCTGATACCTCAAAAGGGGTGACACTCCACAGAGTGACCCTTCTACTTCCAGTATCCAACCTCCATGACCCTACGCTTTCTGTCATCAGATCCTTGATCCAGTGGACAAGCTCACTGTGTAGCTTCAGCTGCCAGCTTTTGATGGCCAGGCTTCCTGAGGTTTCTTTTGCAGAAATACTTTTTGAATGATCCTTCGTGAATTTTCAATATTACCATAAAACCTCTTTTTTTCTCAAATGATGAGATAAGGGAAGTTATGCCTTCATCACATGGTGTAGTCATTTTTTTTTCTTGGCTTTCCCCCTCCAAGAACATGTTCTACCAATTCAAAATTATTTTTTCTCACGTGTATTTCTCCTTTGCTTTGGGCATAGGACAAGACTCAGGGGAGTTTGTATGTTTATGTGGGGAAAGGAAAAGGGATGGGAGCCAGTAACTGCACAGGCATGTAATCATGAATAGTGCTGGGCTTTTGGTGTCTTTCCTTGGCTGAGCAGGGGGCAGGTGATGTGCACAGGAGCCTCCCAGGGAAAGCATGGTTCATCTTTAAACTTGCCCGCTGAACCCCAAGAAAGAGACCCAACAAAAGTGGCCTCATCAGGGAAGCACTGAGAACTCCACTTAGCCCAGAAATTGCTTGTGCTCCCTCACCCAGAATCCTATTATTTGGGAGTC
>NW_007137110.1:0-2187 GCF_000164805.1 Carlito syrichta | reverse complement strand
CAAATGCTCAGTTACCTTTACTCATAATAAATCTCTTTGTGTTTAAGCTATTTGGGTGTTCTGTTTTTATGTACAGACCTCCACCCACACTCTACAACCAGATAATTATTGGCTTAGATAGTTCTTTGTGCCACAGTTTCCCATCGAGAACTAATAAATAAAGCAGAAAATACCCTTCACAGAGTTCCTGTCACAAATAACCACTCAACCTCTAGGAAGAAATAAAAGATGAGGCAAGAAGATGAAAGCATTCATGGGAAATTACACCTTGTAGAAACTGGAGGAGTGGAGAAGATAATTTTCTGACTTACACAATCTTTTCAATGTATCGAAATACACTGTGAAAAGGCAAATATAATCATACTGATGTGTTTAAAAAACAACAAGGCTAAGCTCTTTGCTATTTACAGGAAGTGAACAAAATAATTTAACACTAAGAGTTGAAAACAAAAAGGTGGATATCTGGATTTAATCAACTAAAGTAAGTCTTTTCCATTGTAATATCTGAAATAGGCATATATGTTTAAATTGTTGGTATCTTAGAGTGATGACAAATTCAATAAGTAGCATTTTTCTGACTTTCTAGAATGAAGGATTAATGACTCAAGACACAGATTAAGCAAAAGGAAACCAGAGTAGCTCTAGTACTACATTTGATTAAACTTCTCAGAATAACATGGAAAGAAGACAGGATATTTGAAAGGACAAAACTGTATAAACCAATACAAAAGATACATCTGATCATCATTTTCATGAGGAAGTTAAATAAACAAAAAATGTAAAAATTAGTGTAGAAATTATTTACTATGTTCATAAAGGAGTATTGTATTTGGTATTGGTGACTAAGTGACAATGTGAGTTCCCACCATGGGTGAGTAGAGAGGCAAAATGTGGCAGAGAGTCATACAGGTTTATATGCCAGAGTTGGAAGCAGCAGATGAAATGTGCATGTAGATTACCAACTATATATTAGAAGCTTCCAAATGAGAAGTAACATAAGGTGTAAAATGCAAGAATTTTTACACGAATTGAAATATACCCACACAAAAGAATATGTCACGTATCAGAAGACTGAGTGATAGAAGAGTATGCGTTAAAAAAGAAATGGTTGCTGGTGAGGGAAATTTTAGTGGAAATAGAGGAAGCAGAGAAAGAGGGATAATCCAGAGTATGCTGCTGTTTGGAATCCAGCATCCAGCTGAGTGGAAGGCTGGGATTCAGATTCTCAAAATAGAAAAACGTTGCCTGGCTTTTAGATGGGTGAGGCAGAAACAGAATTGTTTGAGCTCAATGATAGCTGAATTTATTGCTGCTATAATTTGAAGAACAAAAACATTCATCAATTAAATATGAGATGCTTGGGAATTTTACTTTTAACAAAATATCCCACAAAGTGTGTTTCTTAAGGTAAAGAAAATTCCATCTAAAGTTAGAAACTAGATATTTTTGAATAATACTAACAGAAATATTTTGCACCTCAATGGAAGAATATATTCAGCTAGTGAAAGGAAGAGAGATTTAATGATGTTGAAATAAAAATGTCAGCCAAGACATTAAGCGGAAGTAGACAGTTACACAAGGTTGTCTACATCATGATTCGATAGTTAAGCATGATTAGGAAAATTAGAGGCACATTAATACTTTTTAGAAATACTGGAAGCTTCCTAGAATAGAAAAGCTTAAAAATAAAAAAAGGGAAGAAGAAAAAATAAAGAGAAAGAAGTACTGTAAGCAGATGTGCATTAGAAATGAGAATTTAGAGGACTTTACACAGGCGAGTGAGTATATATGCAGATATAGCATAACTCTGATCATTCCTGAGCAGCACTGTGTAATGTTTCATTAAATTTCCAATGTGAAAAATAGGACTACTTATTGGGAGAATGGGGTGAGTCCAGAAAAATCGATGGCCAATATACTTGAAAGGAGATTGCAGGTCTGTGTGGACTAATAGTTCAAGGGCTACAATTCAGGCAAATTCTTCTTCAGTTCTAATTTTAATTCTCCTTGAGTTTCAGACCATTTATTGTATGCAATTACTAGGACCCAGTTTTCCTCAGTAGGAGGAAACAGTACAATGATTGCTGTTATGGTCCCTAGGGAGAATGTGCTGCTATCATTTTCTGTTTAAGATTGGACCATTTTCCCGTCCAACCTCAAGCTTTCTACCAAATCTCTATTGAGCTT
>NW_007137109.1:0-808 GCF_000164805.1 Carlito syrichta | reverse complement strand
TTTGCGACAAAATCTCTCACTCAGGTAACCTCAAAATACCGAAATTCTCTGTGGCCAGGCTGGTGGAAATTCGGATATTGCGTTTAGAATACTACACATTTTTATGATGTCTCTGAAAGGGAAACTGGAAGCTTGGATTACTGTTCCCAGGCACTTTATGAGAGTTTTTCTATTGATATCCAAACAACTGGAATTCTATGTCCATCAGGAGATATCTCGAGTATTGCTGAGAATTAAGCAAAATTTTGCGAAATGGGAGTCCTCATATAGGGGAAACTACATGGCCTCTTTCTACGGAATAATAAGGAACCTGGGTTACACGAGTACTCAAATCCCAAAAATCTATAGGGAGTATTACTAAGGGAGAAAAATGTATCAGCGATTTGAAGCACGAATCTGGGAAATTGGCGTCCTTATATACAGGAAATTTCAGAACCTCTTGCTAAGGACGAACAAGGAATCTGGGTGACACATGCCTCAATATGAAAAATCTACAGGGCGTCTTTCTAAGGGCTAAACAAGAATCAGAGTTTTGAAGCAGGAATCTCGGTAATGGGAGTCTTCATATACAGGAAACTACACAGCCTCTACCTAAGAAAGGATAAGGAATCTGGTATTCACGAGTCCTTAATGCCAAAAATCTACTGGGCGTCTTGCTAAAGGCTAAAAAAGAATCAGGATTTTGAAGCAAGAATCTGGGGAATGGGAATCCTCCTGTACAAGAAAGTACATGGGCTCTTCCTAAGGAAGAATAAAGAATCTGGGTTATATGAGTCTTCAATTCCACAAAATTTCAGGGCGTCTTGGT
>NW_007137108.1:0-804 GCF_000164805.1 Carlito syrichta | reverse complement strand
CGAAACTTGTGGGCATCTGTCTTTTTGTATACAGAGTTTTGGAATACACATCGACAGGGAAAATCTAGGCATATTGCTGAGAACAAAAAGGGAATCCGGGTTCTTGGAGTTCTCATTCGCCGATGTCTACAGGGCCTGTTGATGAGGTTTAATCAGTAATCTGGGCTAGGTTCCCATATTGTTAGGGTGTCTTGTACAAGGGAACCAGGAATCTTGGATTCCAATTGCCCAGGAAACTTCTGGGGGTCTTTCAATTGATATCCAAACAACTTGAATTCTACATCACCACGAAATATCTCGGTGTCTTGCTGAGAATGAAGCAGGAGCCTGGATAATGGGAATCCTCATACACAGGAAACATCATGACTCTTGCGAGGTATGAATAAGAAATCTGGGCTACATGGGTCCTCAATACTGAAAATCTACAGTGTGTCTTGGTAAGGAATAAACAATATCAGTGCTTCGAGCACCACACATGTTTTAGAGCTATTTGTTATGTGGATATTACGAGTAAATCATTCCTGGACTCCATAAACACTCTGGTACTCTTGATAGTTGTGAACGAGTATCTGGCACTATAAGTCCATTTAGATACTCAGAACCTCTGATTCCAGATCCATGACACAAGTAATTCTCTCGGATTTTTTGTATGTAAGCCCTGACCTCAGTGTTACCTCGTACTCCAGAAACTACAGTGGCTCTGCTGTTCGTTATTAGGGCTTTCGGGTTTAGGTGTTCAATTTTTTTAGGAGGTGTTATTGGGAGAGAACTAGGAATCTTAGATTCCACGTCGCCAGGCAGATT
>NW_007137107.1:0-689 GCF_000164805.1 Carlito syrichta | reverse complement strand
TTAGCCCTCAGCAAGATGCCATATAGATTTTTCTGACTGAAGAACACGTATAGTCCAGATTCATTATTTTTATCAACAACCTTGCAGTTGCCTGTATATGAGTACTCCGTTTCCCAGATACATGTTTCGAAACCCTGATGCTTGTTTAGTCCTTAGCAAGACGCCATGTAGTTTTTTGGGGATTGAGAACACACGTAAGCCAGATTCCTTATTCTTTCTTAGCCAAAAGTCTGTGTAGTTGCCTGTACATGAGGATTTCATTTCCCCAGATCATGCTTCAAAAACCCTAATTCGTGTTTAGCCCTTAGAAAGATACCCTGAAATTTTTTTGTGATTGAGGACACATGTAAACCAGATTCCTTATTCTTCCTTAGCAATAGACAGTGCAGTCTCCTGTATATGAGGACTCCCATTATCCAGATTCCTACTCCCAAAACCTGATTGGTGATTATCTCTTAGAAAGACTCTCTGTAGATTTTTCAGATGGAGGACTCATATAACCAAGATTCCTCATTCTTCCATAGCAAGAGGTGGTGTAGTGTTCTGTATATGGGGATTCTGTATATGAGGTTATTCTCCTGGGCTTCTGGAGGGCTGGGATGCCAGGCTGAGACCCTGAGACTGGCCTGTGGTTGTGTTGGTGGTGGTGGTAGGTACTATTAATCTGAGTTGGAGTCCCGCTCTTTCAC
>NW_007137106.1:0-690 GCF_000164805.1 Carlito syrichta | reverse complement strand
GGGCTTCTGGAAGGCTGGGATGCCAGGCTGAGACCCTGAGACTGGCCTGTGGTTGTGTTGGTGGTGGTGGTAGGTACTATTAATCTGAGTTGGAGTCCCACTCTTTCACCCAGGCTGGAGTGCAAGGGCCCACCCTTGCACACCACAGCCTCTACAGGCTGGGCTCTGGCAATCCTCCCGCTGTGGGCTCCTGAGTGGCCGGAAGGACAGGTGTGTGCCACCATGCTCGGCTCATTTTTTTGACTTCTTGTAGAGACGAGGTCTCGCCAAGGTGCCCGGGCTAGTCTCAAACTCAGTGGTTCAGGCCCTCCTCTCGTTTCGGCCTTCCAAAGCGCAGGGGTGGCAAGCATGAGCCCCTGTGACTGGCCTTTACACCCCTCTCAGGACGCTACTGAGTTCCGCTCCCTTCAGACAACCCAGGACACTGGAAAGGACAGCCAGAGTCAACCGCCTAGCCTGGCACGGGGGAGCACCTGGAGCAGGGGAGTGTCTCTGCCAGGGTGCCCACACCTCCACCCCCCTCGATCCCCAGGGTTGACCTGCTCACTCATCCCAGGGGCAGCCTCCGTGAGATGGAGGGCATGACACTCAACCATTGAAGGGGACCAGCTGGGCGACTAACGCCTGTGTCTTTCTGTCTTTGAGGAGGCTGATTTGTAAGATGACCTGAGTTGGGGTGCTGACACTGGG
>NW_007137105.1:0-697 GCF_000164805.1 Carlito syrichta | reverse complement strand
GATCAAATGGAAAGCCAACGATCAGAGCAGTTTAGAGGCCCAGTCCAAGTGGATGGCCCAATTTGGGTGGTTGGCAGTGGCCTGGGCAACCTATTGAGGAAAGAAAAGAAAGAAAAAAGAAAGAAAGAAACAAAAAGAGAAAGAAATCCATTCTCCTGCAAACCTTTTGCCCTCATTCCTTCCCCCACCGACCCCCACATGTGAGGGTCCCTCAAGTTTGGCACCTTTCAGCCCCAACCTCTGGTGCTCAGCCTCATCATTCCTGTGCTGTGGGAGGCAGAGGCCAGTGGCTGTACCTAGCTCATGGGCTGAGACCCACCCAGGAACCTCAGTGAGACTCATCTTTGCCCTCCATCCCAAATGACTGGGTGTGGTGATGTGCACCTCTCATTCCGGCTCCTTGGAAGCCCAGGGAAATGCCCACTGGAGACCGGTGGGCTGAGGCTGTGACAGGGAGGAGTTAGCCAGTGCCCTCCAACCTGTATGACAGAGTGAGACTGCAACTAAAAGAAAAAAGGAAAAAAGGAAAAAAAAGAGCATCTATTTTTGTATGGAGTGGGGATCATTGTGAACAGGCAGAGATCATTTGGGAAGGAGGAACCAGGCTTCGGTCTAGAGTTCCCAAAAGTCTGTGGATTGGCAGACAATTGGGCTGTGGCTTTGGGAGGCCAAGGCTGAGGACCACCGTGGCCCAGGA
>NW_007137104.1:0-738 GCF_000164805.1 Carlito syrichta | reverse complement strand
CAGCCTGTGTGACGTTGACAAACCTCATCTCAGTGAAAGGTTCCTAAAATTGAGTCAGGCATTGTGGTCCCCAGAGTCCTGGCTGCTTGGAGGCTGTGGTGGGAGGACCACCTAAGCCCTGCTGATCAAGACACTGAGAGCCATGATTATGCTGCCATGACCCAGCCAGGCCAATGGACAGCTCAGTGACAAAAAATACGCCTCCCACATGCATCACGACAGACGTCTATGACTCCCCAGGCATAGGTCCGCATGGTCAGGGGATGATGGAGTGATAGGGAGAGGTAGCAGACCTCCCCTCACTCGAAGGCAGCAGACCAGATGACTGGAACCTGAGTTGGCTGTGGCATTGCCAGTATGCTTTGATCATTCTGTGCCTGATGGTCACCCTAAATCGGTGCCGCCTCTTCCATGAGCTCACATGCATCTTTGCCATGGGTCATGTGTGTGGAGGGTGAAGGCAGGCCTTCTAGGACGTGTGGACGAAGGCGCAGGACAGTCTTACCTGGTGGCCACCTTTGAAACCTCCTGCGAATGACAGGGGGTAAAGTGAATTTCCTCTCCCATTCCTGACAGTGACTCCTCGTGCTTGGTGGCAGGCATGGTGGTGGTGGTGATTATTATTATTTGAAGTCAGAATCCCACTCTTTCGCCCAGGCCTGAGTGCAGGAACATGCTCATGCCCACCGCGGACTCCACCTGCAGGGCTTAGGTGATACTCCCGCCTAGTGTCCTTGG
>NW_007137103.1:0-929 GCF_000164805.1 Carlito syrichta | reverse complement strand
ATTCTGAGTGCCAGGAGGGCAGTCATTGGGTTTTGGGAGTTAAGATTCCAGAAGAATCTTCTTTGACTCCATGTCTGTTGTGGGAAAACAGAGAGACCATGACACCGAGGCTATCTTAGGAAGCAGTGTTTTATTATCTCTGGTGCCACTCACTGGCCCAAGGCTGTGCAACCTGGACAGACAGGAGGGTTTTTTTTTAATGTTCATTTAGGTAAGGGAGAGTGTTGGGTTGTATGACTATACATTTTTCTTTGAAGTTTGCAAAGTTGTATTTAGCAAAACCACATTTTCACAGAACAAATTGATTCCAGGATATACATGACAATATGAGTTGTAAACCGATAACTTCACAAAGAGAGAATGAGGGGTAAGACTGTGAATCAATTAGAACAAATGAAGGCACATGGAGGGACTGCTCTGATTACAGAACATCAGTCAGAGGAGAAACTCTCTAAGGTATGGTGACCGAGATAGCAGATCTTTACTATTCACAAACCTATGATACTGAAATGGCACATTGTTAAATAAGGCTTTTTCTTATGGAGCTTATAGTCCAGCTGGACTATAGGCCACACACCAGGTGACTAAAAGGTCTGCAGAACACATGGATACAAAATGCCTGTTGTGAGTTTCATGAGATTTAAAAAAGTTCACAGGAAGAGATAAGTTCTCAAATGAGGATTATTTCTCACCTCTTAATGTGAGATTAGGAGACACATACCTTTTTTTTTTTTCTTGAGTTGAAGTTTCACTCTGTCACCCAGACTGGAGTGCAGTGGCTGCCCCCGGCCACCGCAGCCTCGACCTGCTGGGCTCCAGCGATCCTTCCGCCTCAGCCTTTCAAGTAGCTGGAATTACAGGCGTGTCCTACCATGCCCAGCTGGTGACACATACCTTTTGGAGGTATTTCATCCTTGGTTAGAAGATCA
>NW_007137102.1:0-705 GCF_000164805.1 Carlito syrichta | reverse complement strand
TCGCCAGAATCTACAGGGCCTCCTTCATGAGGTTCATCAGCAATCTGGGCTTCTACGTCCATATATTTTTTAATGCTACTTGCTTCGTGAATACACTAAATCTGTCATTAGAGATCCCCAGGAACTTTCTGGTCCTCTTGATAGTTGTAATCAGGGTCTAGACCTACAAATCCTTTTGTGTCCTAGGAACATCTACGAACATAATCAGGTACCCCAGGAATCAAATGGCATATTGCTGCAAAATCTGTTGATTTAGTTTACATCAAATGACAGAAATTTCTTGTGGTCGGGCTGCTGGGATTTGGGACATTGGGTTTAGAAGATTCCACATTTTGGGGTGGTCTTGTTAAGGGGAACTAGGAATCTTGGATTCCAGTTCCCCAAGAACCTTATGGGAATCTTTTTCTTGATATCCAAACAACTGGAATTCTAGGTCACCAGGTAATGTCTCAGAGCCTTACTGAGAATTAAACAGTCATCTGGATAATGGGAGTCCTCGTATACAGGAAACTACACGGCCTCTTGCTAAGCAAGAATAAGGAATTTTTGTTGCACTAGTCCTCAATCCCAAAAATCCACAGGGCGTCTTATTAAGAGGTAAACAAGAATCCGGTTTTTGAAGTAGGAATCGGGGTAATGGGAGTCTCATATAAAGGAAACTTCACTGCCTATTGCTAAGGAAGAATAAGAAATATGGTTACACGT
>NW_007137101.1:0-867 GCF_000164805.1 Carlito syrichta | reverse complement strand
CCAGGTAATGTCTCAGAGCCTTACTGAGAATTAAACAGTCATCTGGATAATGGGAGTCCTCATATACAGGAAACTACATGGCCTCTTGCTAAGCAAGAATAAGGAATTTTTGTTGCACTAGTCCTCAATCCCAAAAATCCACAGGGCGTCTTATTAAGAGGTAACCAAGAATCCGGTTTTTGAAGTAGGAATCTGGGTAATGGGAGTCTCATATAAAGGAAACTTCACTGCCTATTGCTAAGGAAGAATAAGGAATATGGTTACACGTGTCTTCAATCACAATAAAATTCAGGACGTCTAGCTAAGGGCTAAACACGAATCAGGTTTTTTGATGCGTAAATCTGGGGAAATGGAGTTCTCATATACAGGTAATTACACGACCTTTTGCTAAAAAAGAATAAGGAATCTGAGTTACACGTGTTCTCAATCCGCAAAAAAATACAGGGTGCCTTGCTAAGAGCTTAACAGGATTCAGGGATTCGAAACAGGAATGTGACTAACAGTCCTCATTACAGGAAACTTCGCAGCCTCTTGCTAAGGAAAAATAAGGAGTCTGTTTTACAGGGTTCCTCAATCACAAAATCTACATGTCGTCTTGCTGAGCGTTAAACAAGAATCAGGGTTTCAAAACAGGAATCTGTGGAAAGGGTGTCCTCATATACAGGACACTACAAGGCCTATAGCAAAGGAAGAATAAGGAATCTGCGTTACACGAGTACTCAATAAGAAAAAATTTTCAGGGCGTCTTGCTACGGGAAATACGAGAATCAGGGCTTCGAACCCCCCTCATTTTGTGAAGTTATTTAGCATGTGGATATTAAGAATCAGTCAATTCCGGACTCCAGCAACATTCTGGTCTCCTTGATA
>NW_007137100.1:0-766 GCF_000164805.1 Carlito syrichta | reverse complement strand
GCAGCAATTGGGAGGCCGAGGTGAGTGGATTGCCCGAGTTGGGGCCTCAAAACCAGCCAGGGCAACTTGGAAGACCTGATCTCAACAATAAATCAAAAAAAAATAGCCAAGTGTGGTAGTGCGTGACTGTAGTTCCGGCTCCTTGGAAGGCTGAGGCGAAAGGATTGCCTGAGACCAGAAGAGTGTGCCACTATACTCCAGCTTGAGGGACAGAGTGAGACTCCAACTCTAAATAAATAAATAAATAAATAAATAAATAAATAAATAAACTCATGTTATGCACTCAATGACCCTAGAACAGATGAACTTCTAAAACAGGCCCTCAGTGACATATTCTCTAGAGCCCCTTAGGACAATGTTGGTGATCTGGATGATGCCATTATTGAGTCAGATCTAACAAATCATCTCCATTCATTACGAAAAGTCTGAATATTCCCTTTTGTAAGAACTCATCTCTATGATTTGGAGAGAACTGGACACTCTATTTTACAAAGAGAACACTATGCTTGTCCACAGAGCAGGCTGCTGAAGGGATTGCTGAGAATTCATTTGATAGAAGGATTTGTTTTTTTCTCCTGAAAGCAAAATGAGATAAGAAAAAGAACTGGGTGATTTTCAGTACCAGCAGATTCAACCAAAAATGGAGAATCCTGCTAGAGCCCGTCGGTTCGAGACCAGCTCAGGCAACTTGGTGAGATATCATCTCTAGAAGAAAAATTTTTAAAAATAGCCAGGCATTGTAGCGCTCATCTGTAGTTCTGGCTAC
>NW_007137099.1:0-777 GCF_000164805.1 Carlito syrichta | reverse complement strand
ACCAGAAGAGTGTGCCACTATACTCCAGCTTGAGGGACAGAGTGGCACTCCAACTCTAAATAAATAAATAAATAAATAAATAAATAAATAAATAAATAAATAAATACTCATGTTATGCACTCAATGACCCTAGAACAGATGAACTTCTAAAACAGGCCCTCAGTGACATATTCTCTAGAGCCCCTTAGGACAATGTTGGTGATCTGGATGATGCCATTATTGAGTCAGATCTAACAAATCATCTCCATTCATTAGGAAAAGTCTGAATATTCCCTTTTGTAAGAACTCATCTCTATGATTTGGAGAGAACTGGACACTCTATTTTACAAAGAGAACACTATGCTTGTCCACAGAGCAGGCTGCTGAAGGGGTTGCTGAGAATTCATTTGATAGAAGGATTTGTTTTTTTCTCCTGAAAGCAAAATGAGATAAGAAAAAGAACTGGGTGATTTTCAGTACCAGCAGATTCAACCAAAAATGGAGAATCCTGCTAGAGCCCGTCGGTTCGAGACCAGCTCAGGCAACTTGGCGAGATATCATCTCTAGAAGAAAAATTTTTAAAAATAGCCAGGCATTGTAGCGCTCATCTGTAGTTCTGGCTACTTGGAAGACTGAAGTGGAAAAACCACCAGAGTCCAGCAGGTTGACGCTGGGGTTACTGTGAGCTGCACTCCAGCCGTGGCGACTTAATTAGACTCCAAATTTAAAAAGAGAGAGAATCCCAAGCAGCCAGATGAAAAAAAGGGACAGAGTACAGACTGTATGATCCAGGTAAGG
>NW_007137098.1:0-788 GCF_000164805.1 Carlito syrichta | reverse complement strand
ACATTTTCTTTGACTTATGAGCACTTGAAAGGGTGTCTGTGGGTCATAGACATAAATGGTTTCTGAAGATACACTAGGGGAGAACAAGTATCCTGCTCTTTCACTGCTTTGTTGCTATGGAGAGAACCTCTCTTGGGAAGTAGTTTCTTTCTTTCTTTTTGTTTGAGTCGAAGTCTCACTCTGTTACCCAGGCTGGAGTGCAGTGGCATCTCACAGCCACTGCAGACTCAACCTGCTGGGCTCAGGTGATCTTTCTACCTTAACCTTCCAAGTAGCTGGAACTGCAGGTGTGAGCCACCACACTCAGCTAATTTTTGATTTATTTTAGAGGCTAGGTCTCACCATGTTGCCCAGTCTGGTCTCAAACCTGTGGGCTCACACAATCCTCTAGCCTCTGCCTCCCAAAGTGCTGGGATTACAGGCATGCACCATCATGCTCAACTGGGAAGTAGTTTCAACCCAGATGATAGACTTAAGAATTCAGTTATTTCCTTATTTTTCAATCATTTTTAATATTGCAGCTTTATTCTTTTATTCCCTCCCTGCCTCCCTTCCTCTCTTTCTCTCTTTGTTTTGGGACTTGCTCTGTCACCCAGGTTAGAATGCAGTGGTATGATCATGGATCACTGCAACCTCAAATACTTGAGTTCAAGTAATCCTTCTGTCTCAACCTCCCAAGGAAGTGTAACTACAGGCTTGTGATATCATACCTGGCTAACTTTATTTATTTATTTTTTAGTTTCTTTAAAAAAATTTATTATAAAGATGTGGGGTACATTTCAGGGTTA
>NW_007137097.1:0-1040 GCF_000164805.1 Carlito syrichta | reverse complement strand
AATATCTGCTGCTCTTTTCAGAAAGTGATCAGAAAAGATAATCTACACATGACTGTGAAAGACTCATCATTTCCTATTGTCTGAACATGATGTTCTCCATATTTATTGCTTGGGTATCTAGAAAAATTCTGATTTTGTCTACTAAGTATTCTCTACTTAATGTAGAGAATACATTAAGTATATAGCCACGTTTTTTGTTTAAATATGTTAATTATTTCATGAAGTTTACATTCTTATAACGTGAGGTTATTATAGGCTCTCAAGGTTTCCAGCGATAACTAGTTAGCCCTGGCTTAGAGACCTTTCTTCCTTTGGGTTGCATTTGAGCTCACCTTCCATCTATCTATTTGTCCATCTGTCTGTCTGTCCATCCATCCATCCATGCATCCCTCCATCCATCCATGCATCCATTCATCCATCCATCCACTTAGTCACTCACTGCTCCACCAAACACTAATTAGTGGCATACTATGTGATGAGAATGGTACTAGACAGTCTGAGGAATGAATTGATATCAAAGACTAAATTTCTGTAGAGGAGTTCATATTTTAATGCAGCGTTTTTCAATGTTGGCACCGCTGACATTTGGGGCTGGTAATTATTTCTTGTAGGGACTGTGCTGTGCATTGTAGGATATTTAGCAGTATTCCTGGCCTATGCCTACTGATACCAATAGTACTCTTCCCCTCTGTCTCTAGCTAGAACAACTAAAAATGTTTCCAGACATTGATAAATATCCCCTGGGAGGTAAAACACTCCTGGCTGAGAACGACCAAATTAATGAGAGATACTTAAAATAACGTATTTTTTTCCTGCATTGTGATATGTCCTACAATAAAGGTATGCATGTTGGAGATGTATTCTGTCTCTGCCTCCCCACCTCTGATCATATCTAATATACTTCTGCAAAATAGTTCTTAGTTCATTCACAAAATGTGACATTATATTTGAATAAATTATTCATGGTTGCCTTTTTTCACTCTACAGCAACTTTGGTTATTCCATGTGATATCCTTGTTCATGAAAATTCAACTAAACAA
>NW_007137096.1:0-765 GCF_000164805.1 Carlito syrichta | reverse complement strand
TAGAGAAGTCTATGTGTTAGCTTTTTAAAAATTCAGATAATGTGGAGTTTGAACAAAGCAAAGATTATTTTTGCTTTCTTGGCTTCAGAAACAATCTTACTTAGGAAGACAAGTTCAAAGAGTTAAGTACAATTGATCTGAAAACTAAAGTGGTTATTTAAAAGAAGAAATTACCAACTTAAATTGTCATGTAGAATATGATACTATGGCATAGTAAGCAGAGAATATTTTGTTCTTTTCACTTAAAAATTTCTACTTGGTTATAACAACATTTTAAGACTAATAACACATTATTTATAGTATTGAGTTTCAAGTTTCATAGTTTTCTCCTTGCTGTGTAAGAGATTATAGTTGGCTCTTGGTATCCATGCAGACCTGTTTCAGGACACTCAACCCCACCACCCCATGGGTAGCAAAGTCCTGGGTTGTTCAACTCCTTTATATAAAATGGTCTAGTATTTGCATATAACTTATGTGCATCCTCTCATATACTTAGGTCATCTCTAGAATACTTATAATGCCTAACATGATGTAAATGCTATGTAAGTAGCTACACTGTATTGTTTTAAAATCATTATAACTTTTGAGTCAGAGCCTCACTCTGTCACCCAAGCTAGAGTGCAGTGGCACAATCATGGCTCACTGAAGCCTCGATCTGATGGGCTCAGGTGATCCTTCTGCCTCAGCATCCCAAGCTGCTGGGACTACAGGTGCAGCCATCACATTCAGCTAATTTTTTGTTTTTTGTTTTTGTGAGATGAAGTC
>NW_007137095.1:0-1029 GCF_000164805.1 Carlito syrichta | reverse complement strand
CAGTGTTTTAGGCTTATAATGCTTTGAACATGCCAAATGAGCTCACATCTCAAGGCTTTTGCTTTGTTTTATTTCTGTCTGGACTACTTTTTCCCCAATACCTTTCATAACTTGTCATTTACTTTATTAGATTTCTTCACAGTCAACTCATCAGCAAGAATGCTATAGTCCATCCTGTTTTATAATAGCATACTCTGCACTGCCTCATTCTTCCTTGCTTAATTTTTCTCCATGGTGAAATTATTATCTGATATCCTGTATGTGTATTTACCTTTACCTGTTGACTCTGTCAAAATGTAAATATACAAGAATGGGAACTTTTGCTTATTTTGTTCTTGCCTATATTTCCAGTGTTTAGGCTAGTTGCCAGCAAAAAATAAAATAAATTAATAGATAAGAACTACTTCAGCTCAATCATCCATTCACTATAAAATAGTTTTTTGATCACCTAGTATCTGCAAGACACTATATGTACAATCTATGGGGATAAAAATTTAAAGGAATTATTATTTATATTCTTGAGCTATTTATAATCATATGGGGGAGATAAACATGTGGCTAACAGGCATAGTTAGTATATTTGGAAATATAGCTGGGACCTGAAGAGGATTTGATAGATGAGATGTCATTTGATTTGGATATTAAAAAATAAATAATATTTTGAGAAGTGTAAAATAGAAAAAGAAAACTTCTAGCTTGAAAAACAAAATCTGAGTCACAGGATCTTATAAATCTCTGTCATAGAATAGCCCTCTTTACCTGTTTAGTACATGTCATTTTTATTACTCCTTCAGGGAAAGGATGGTTAACATTGATTACACTGATATAGCAATTTAATATCAAATAGTCTTTCTCTGTGATTTTGTCAGCTACAGCATGGGTACCAATCCACTAGACCATTCCCCATCCCTCAATTTAGCAAGGTCACATGGCAACTCCCTTACTGTAATATATAATAAAAGCTTTAGTGGCCAAAATATGTCATTCAGCTGGGCTCAGTGGCTCACCTGTAATCCCGTGCCTTTGGGA
>NW_007137094.1:0-870 GCF_000164805.1 Carlito syrichta | reverse complement strand
ACACATTTGGATACATTTCTAGCTATATTTGATGCAGTTTTGACTCCTTTAAATCCAGTCATTTACACATTCAGGAATAGAGAAATGAAGGTAGCAATAAAGAGATTGTTCAGTCAGCTCATGGATTTTAGAAAAAACATTTAAATGGCTTTATGGAAACAAAGAATTTCCAAGCAACTATTGAAAGTCAATAATAGTTAATCCACATTAAGAAGGGACTTTCTATTATGCATGACTTTGAATGTTCACAGACCTTCATTGCCCATATGGTGGGTTCATTTTGTTCCCACTGAAGAATAGGTGACATTCTTCCTTGAGAAGAAAGAGGGACTTTATATGCAACATATAGAAATCAAAGACTATATCTACACTTATTTTTCAGTTCCCAAAGAACCATGCCAATAAGAGCATTTACATACATCAAATAATGGTGTAAATAAGTGTGTTTCTTAGGATAGCTGTACTGTTATTTTTTATTTATCTATTTTTATTTTAAAGATGTGGAGTATAATTCAGGATTAGGCATACAAGTGGTCATTGTACAGGTAAAGTTTGGGCCTTCCTTTGGTCCCCACTTCACCTGGTTTGAGATCAGTTACTCTTATTGATGTTATGTGCCCCCCCTTCCCACCATCCTGAACACACCCGATCTCACCTGTACTGTTGTTTTCAAGCTGTCCTGACCTGTTGTGCTGTAGGAGTTCAATTCCTTCCAGTTAGGTTCACACTGGATTCAGAAAGGTCAGAGAACAGAGGAGCCAGGTTCATAACAACTGCACTCTTTAATGGTAATCATGGCTACCAGCGATTACAGGGGGAACGGGTCTCTGCACTGAGGTTTGTCCCTGTCTCCTTTTAAGCAGACCAACA
>NW_007137093.1:0-912 GCF_000164805.1 Carlito syrichta | reverse complement strand
TTTCAAGCTGTCCTGACCTGTTGTGCTGTAAGGAGTTTCAATTCCTTCCAGTTAGGTTTCACACTGGATTCAGAAAGGTCAGAGAACAGAGGGAGCCAGGTTCATAACAACTGCACTCTTTAATGGTAATCATGGCTACCAGCGATTACAGGGGGAACGGGTCTCTGCACTGAGGTTTGTCCCTGTCCCCTTTTAAGCAGACCAACACAATAGCAGCATGCAGCCAGGTTATGAGCACATAGCTATACTTGACAAGTTCCATTAGTTTGCTTAGTCATAAGTTCCGGTGGAATAAGGCCTAAGGGAGTGCTATCTCATTCTGGTAGGCCGAGGTCTAAGGGAATACTGTCTTTTTTTGTTGTTTACTGACTCTATGTCATTTCTCTTGTTGAACTATTAAATACCTGGACCAATATAGAAACTCCTCACTGCACCTGCAACAACAGGGTTCTGCAGGATCTCTCTCTCTCTCTCTCTCTCTCTCTCTCTCTCTGTGTGTGTGTGTGTGTGTGTGTGTGTGTGTGTGTGTGTGTGTGATGTTGTGTTTGTGTCACAGGGCTTATGGTCTACAGTTGAGCAGTGAGGTTCATAAAGTTCAGTTTTTGTTGTTTTTTGTTTTTGTTTTGTTTTGTTTTGAGATCATTATCAAGGACCCACAACCTGGGTAGAGGAAATATTCAAAGCATGTTTAAATTCCATGATTTTAGACAATATGAACTTAATTACAAGCCTTTCAGGATTTGTGAATTTTTACTTGGAAACGCTAAAGTACAAATTAGAACATTATGATTTTACTATTCTCCGACATAGGCTAGGTCACAATTCGATTTGGTAATTCTCTTACTTATTTATAACTTGCCATTCTTTTCTTTTCTTTTCTGAGAAATGTGTGATTTTTCATGAAATTCCCAC
>NW_007137092.1:0-801 GCF_000164805.1 Carlito syrichta | reverse complement strand
GAACTACAAGTAGCTCGTGTGAGGGTATAAAGGGAAACGTCCACAGAGGTCACATCCCTGCTCTGCTTAGAACCCTGCTAGTGCTACTTCCTTTCCTCCTAATACATGCCAGAAACCTTAGAAAGGTAGTCAGAATTTCATGGGCTGTCGCTCTGACCTCATGTTCCTCCAATCCCTCCCTGGCCCACCCAACTCCCCCTAACTCCCTCATCCCCCAGCCACAATGGCCTAATTTCATCTGCTCTTCAAATATCCTTAGCCTGATCTTGCTTCTGGGTTCTTGCACTTGCTGATCCCTCACCCTGGGCTACCTTCTCCACACATACGTGACTCATAGCTTGTTCTCCTTTGCTTTCTTTAGGCTGAAATATCATCATTTCCATGAAGCTATCCCTGGCCACCCTACGTAAAACAACAAATTTCCACTACCTCAACCTCAGGAGGCATTATCCCCTTTGTCCTGATTATTTTTTGTCTACTGTACTGGTCATCATCCTATATGTCATAGGTTTATATATTTATTTATTGCGGTTCTTTACCCAATGAGAGCAGAGATGTGTCTATCTTGTTTCAATATGTTCCCAGTACCCAGATGCTCTTTATTACACTCCTAGATCCCTAACAGCCATCCCCTCTCCAGAGGCTCATAGAAAATGTAAGTACATCAATAAGGAGAAAGTGAATTATCCAGATTGTTGTGTGCCATGGTAAAGACACACTAATCACCTCAACTTCCTTCTTTCCCTTGCATTCCCAAGATTACACAACCCTTCATCCTTCCTGTCCTCTTGTAAGTGTCTG
>NW_007137091.1:0-3409 GCF_000164805.1 Carlito syrichta | reverse complement strand
TTCAACACGTGGACTTGGTGGCTAATGCTGTTGTTAGTTTCCAGCTGATCAAAGGCAGCAAGTGGAAATTTGGAGCTAGTATGGTACAGTTTGAGAGCTGAGCATTCTCTCAGCTCAGGGTAGCAACCCCATGAAAGTCAGAAGTCTCGACCAGACACGGTGGCCCAGCCTGTAATCTCAGCACTTTGGGAGACTGAGGAGAGAGGATTGCCTGAGCTCCAGGGATTTGAGACCAGCCTGGCCAACTTGGTGAGACCTCATCTCTACAATAAATAAAAAAATAAGCCAGGTATGGTAGCGCATGCCTGTAGTTACAGCTACTTGGAAAGCTGGGGTGGAAGGATTGCCTAAACCCAGCAGGTCAAGGCTGAGGTGGCCATGAGCATGCCACTGTACTCCAGCCTGGGTGACACAGTGAGACTTCAACTCACAAAAAAATAAAGTCAGAATTCTCAGACAGGACATTCATCTTTCTTTGTCAATGAGGTAAAATACCTTAAAGTATGAATGCAGGTCAGTATCCCCAGCTGACCTAGAGTAAATAAGACATTTTGCTTGGAAAAAAAAGAAAAAAAAAGCTTCCTCTAGAAATCCTGCCTTTTGTGCTCTGGGCTGGACCTGAACATATGTTCTTCATCTCCTACAAAGAAAAACCACTCAAAACAATCTGAAGAGGAAAGGCCAGAAAAGTGAATTATTCTCAGTCCTAGGAATCCTGGCTTATTTTTCTGGCTGGTGTCTATTTTCACAACTCATTGTTCCTCAGGGCATTCCATAGGAAAATAGTTGACAAGAGATGATTCATACTCATAGAAGTTAATATGAGTACAGAGTGCAGTGGTGGAGAAATGTGAACTCTGAACCAGAAAGGGAAACTCCACCGTTTGCCTGCCTGTTGTTAAAAAAACAAAAACAAAAACTTATGTCCATTTTTTTCACCTGTAAAATGGAAACAATTACACCAAAACGTTAGAAATGCTGCAATTGTTTCAAATACCAATGAAATGACAAATACCAATAGTCTAACATGGCTCTAGGTATATAGCAGATGCTAAGAAAAAAAAAATCGTGTTTCCTTCCTTCCTGAACAGTCGACCAAGGAGTTGGGATCCCGTGACTTTATAGATCGTCGTGGCTTTTTCTCCTACTTGTTCAAGTGCTTGACTAACTTCTAAAAGTTTTTCTTTCCTTTAAAGCCTTGCCTGTCTTGCTGATATCTCCCTCATGCTGATATCTTATCACTCTTGGAAGAAAGACCAAGGACCCACTGTCTGCCTACATACCTACTGGTGTTTGCCTCGATCGGAAGTCTGGGTTGATGACTCTGATTCCTCTCCCACTCTGTGTCTATACTCTTTGCCATGGGTGGAATGACTTGCCCCCTCACTCTGGCTTGGCAATGGGATATTAGTAGTGTTGACTCTAGAAGAGGCTTGAAATTTTTTTGTGTCACCTTCACCTTATCGTGCAGCTGCCACCACCATGAACATACACATGTCAGTCTGCTTAGGGAAAGAGAGACAAGATGGGGTGCTGAGTGATCCAAGAGGCCCTGGTCGAGCCCCCATAGACCTATAAGCTAGCTAATGCTTATTGTCCTAAGCAGCAGTGTTCTGGGGGACTTGTTATCCAGTGCCATTTTAGCTATAAGTAACTAGCAAATTCTGTCAATGGTGAGCATGTTTTCAGCTGCCAGCAGGGTCCTGCAGAATTTATCCCTGCCTCCTCCTGAGATTACCAGTTACAGTCTTTACATTGAAAACTTCTCTAGGATCTACAAGGAACTCAAACACACTAAAGGGGAAAAAAACAAACAGCTCCTTTAAAAAGTGGACGAAAGACATGAATAGACACTTCTCAAAAGAAGATAAATGGGCAGCCAACAGACACATGAAAAAGTGCTCAGCCTCACTCATCATCAGAGAAATGCAAACCAAAGCAACATTGAGATACCACCTAACCACTGTAAGAATGGCCATCATTAATTAAACAGTCAACAACAGATGCTGGCGAGGATGTGGAGAAAAAGGAATGCTTCTACACTGCTGGTGAAATGCAAACTTGTACAACCTCTCTGGAAAACAGTCTGGAGATTTCTGAAAGAACTAGAGACTGACCTTTCATATGACCCAGCAATTTCCCTATTGGGAATATACCTGGAGGAACTCAAATTATTCTACGAAGAAGATACCTGCACATGCATGTTTGTTGCAGCTCTATTTACAATAGCAAAAACATGGAACCAACCGTGTTGCCCATCGAAGCTGGGCTGGATAAAAAAAAATGTGGTACATAGACACAATGGAATATCACAGTAATGAAGGCTAAAACTTGAACATGGAAGTTCACACCTCTTCTCAGGTGGACAAATCTAACGAGTGTCCTAAATCTGCTCAACCTTATCCCTAACAAAACCCTAGTATAATGAAGTAGAAGACAGACAAAGATCAAGGTCAAGATCTAAGCT
The DNA here is from genome assembly GCF_000164805.1 of Carlito syrichta. NCBI lineage: Eukaryota > Metazoa > Chordata > Mammalia > Primates > Tarsiidae > Carlito > Carlito syrichta. The sequence continues at coordinate 942 of NW_007137091.1, read as the reverse complement.
TTTGCCTCTCATTCATTTTCCTTGAGCCTCTTCATTCTTATCTTCCTGTGTGTCCCTCGCTGAGCTGTCAGAACAACCCTATGAGGAGTGAAATAACAAAGAACCTGTATTTCTTATTTCCTTAATTTTTGATGATACTGAGTACCCCCTCTCTCTGCCACCCTCTTTTTTTCCTCTTTCTCTTCTCTTCCCTCGAACAAAGGCATTTCCTTCAAAGAATTTCTCCTGCTACTGTTGTGGTTTTGGAATGTATTGTGAAATGCCAGACAAGATGACTCAGGCTGAAGAGGGGAAAAAAGCTAGCAAGTCTCTTGGTCTCACATCGTGTGTGTAATAGAATACTATTAAGGAGAGTTCATTTTGCCAAAGTAACTGAACAAATACACTGATAATATTTTCCACTATCAAATACAATACCATAAGGACACATAAACAATACATATGAGCATGAAAATGTCCTTAATGGCTTAATTTGTGGAAGGAACATGGAAATGGAGTGTTACAGTCGGACTAGAGACTCTGAGCACATTTAAACACACACAACAAAAAATGTGAACTTGGTCTAAGGAATGAAATCAAATAAGAAAATATGTGCTTAAGAGATCAGTGCTTTTCATTTTGTGAAACTATGCCCTCAAGTTCTGTCAGCGCATTTTAAATGTATTATTTAGAATTTGAACTTTGGTCACTGTTGCATAGAGCACTCCAGCATGGAAACCTCAGCAATTCCAGAAATTCCTTGATCTCGGCCTCCCCATTCTTATGCTTCAGAAAAATGTTTTCCTCTTTGGTGAAGACATGAGGGGGACAAGGAACAGAGAGGGACAATAAAGGTCTGGTCAGAGGAGGGCTGAAGAAAGATGAAAAGATAAAGAAAATAAGAGTTTCCATAGACAGTCCTTGTTTTTACTAAGCTTTTCACTAGGAAGAAAACAAATCACT
>NW_007137090.1:0-801 GCF_000164805.1 Carlito syrichta | reverse complement strand
AAGAGACAGAGAACTACCAGCTAGGATTGTTTATTTTCTTGGCTTTTTCTGTTTGTTTGTTTATTTGTTTGTTTTAATTTGTAGGCTGGGATGACTTAAGAAATATTAGTTGTCTATGTTAAGTTTGTTCATCTTCGATTGAAGGAGTTCCTAAATTCCTCAGACAATTTACATTACAAAAGAGGGCCTGATATGTGGTAAAAATATGTTTGTTAATAACATCATTGCTATTTTAATATTATTTCTGCATATTCTGAATAAAGAAGGCATCTTAAACCTTCAGTCTTAAATTTAGTCATTGTAGGCAACTCCTTCTGGTCCTCTCCCACTGTGGGAGCTTTTCTGTCCTCTCAATAAATCCTGCTTTAAAAAACAGTAATCATTGTATTCAGAATACCATAAAAATCAACATCATTATAGCCTGTATAGATTGTAGGGACTAGATATTAAACTTTAAAATTAATTTTTGCTGCTTTTTGGATGACAACTTCAAGTCCACTTGCAGATAAATTCTCACAGAGAGCAGTGCTGACCTCTTGAGATGATTTAATAAACTCTTACACGCTTTTTGATACATCTAAAGACAGCTGTGCCAACGCCATGCTTAAGTTGCTGTTAGCATCATTATTCCACAGAAGAATCTAGTAGTCAGTGGTATTACTTACGCAGACGGTTTCTCTTCTGAGCACTTAGACACATTAAACACACTTGCAGCTCACTGACAAGAGCTGTCAAATAGAATTTCCTTTTCCACCTTCCATCCTACTCAGCTAAATAATATGAAAACTATTTGTCATGCCA
>NW_007137089.1:0-839 GCF_000164805.1 Carlito syrichta | reverse complement strand
AATATTAGTTGTCTATGTTAAGTTTGTTCATCTTCGATTGAAGGAGTTCCTAAATTCCTCAGAAAATTTACATTACAAAAGAGGGCCTGATATGTGGTAAAAATATGTTTGTTAATAACATCATTGCTATTTTAATATTATTTCTGCATATTCTGAATAAAGAAGCCATCTTAAACCTTCAGTCTTAAATTTAGTCATTGTAGGCAACTCCTTCTGGTCCTCTCCCACTGTGGGAGCTTTTCTGTCCTCTCAATAAATCCTGCTTTAAAAAACAGTAATCATTGTATTCAGAATACCATAAAAATCAACATCATTATAGCCTGTATAGATTGTAGGGACTAGATATTAAACTTTAAAATTAATTTTTGCTGCTTTTTGGATGACAACTTCAAGTCCACTTGCAGATAAATTCTCACAGAGAGCAGTGCTGACCTCTTGAGATGATTTAATAAACTCTTACACGCTTTTTGATACATTTAAAGACAGCTGTGCCAACGCCATGCTTAAGTTGCTGTTAGCATCATTATTCCACAGAAGAATCTAGTAGTCAGTGGTATTACTTACACAGACGGTTTCTCTTCTGAGCACTTAGACACATTAAACACACTTGCAGCTCACTGACAAGAGCTGTCAAATAGAATTTCCTTTTCCACCTTCCATCCTACTCAGCTAAATAATATGAAAACTATTTGTCATGCCACATAGATCAAACATGAACTATTTGCAAAACAAATTACCTGTGAGGTTATTCACCGGCCAAATTTGATCCTGGGAAAAATGTGTGTATGGAAAGATAATGCAAGTGGGGAAAAGAATGGTGATATCCAGAGTGAAGACTA
>NW_007137088.1:0-730 GCF_000164805.1 Carlito syrichta | reverse complement strand
TCATTTTAACTATGCTTTAGAGCAGACAGTGTATTAGATATATTTCTTTGAAGGACATTTAAACATATATTGACCTATGCCATAGAAAATAGTACAATAATAGACATATGGTAGCATGAAGAAAAATAAATGAATACAAGTCATGGTGCTGCCATTCTAGATAAATTGATCAGAGAGGTGAATGGACCACAGCCCTGAACAAAGTATGTCACTTAATCATGCCACAAATAAGATAGAATATTCCAAGCAGAGGGAACTTGAAATAAAAAGGCATAAAGACTCAGCTTTATTTGTCCAAGAAGAAATAAGTGACTGAGAAATCTGTGTCTGAGTGTGGTGAGTCAGGGCAAAATGGAAGGACTTGATATTAGAGAGAGTTGGGCTGAAGTCAGACCTTGGGAAGACTTTCTCTGTTGTGCTGAGGGCCTGGAACTCAGAGAACAAGTAAGACTGGAGGTCAGTGTTTGAGAGTCATCAATACACAGATACTAGTGAAAGTCAATAGAGAAAAAAAAATGTCCCAATGACTGAACATGAGAGAGTCCAAAAGAAGTGGCTGGTGACAGAGGAGGAGAATGGGTAGTATGTGACGTACATGCAAGTATTTGAAGAATATTTGTGGCCATGTATGTCCCATGTCATGGCAAGACCCAGAAGATGAGGACTGAGAGTCATCCTGTGTTTTCTGCCCTCCACTGCAGTTGAGTGAAGAGATGGGAACAGAAGCCTG
>NW_007137087.1:0-5638 GCF_000164805.1 Carlito syrichta | reverse complement strand
TTGCAGAAACTTGTCAGTTTGATGAGTTTCCACTTGTCTATCTTATCTCTTATGGCATGGACACTTGGGAATTTGATCAGAAATTGTTTCCCGATTTCAATTTCTATAAGAATGTCCAGTGAGTTTTCTAATGTTCTTATAGTTTGAGGTTTTATGCTTAGATTTTTGATCCATTTAAAGTTGACTTTTGTGTATGGGGATAGGTAGGAGTCTTATTTTAATATTCTGCACATGGTCAGCCAGTTTTCCCAGCACCATTTACTGAATAAATTTTCCTCTCCTCAGTGGTTAGTAATGGAGGCTTTATCCAAGATGAGTTGGTTGAGAAATTGAGGCTTTACTTCTGGAATCTCTATTCTGTTCCATTGGTATATATTGCTATTTTGTACCAATACCAGGCTGTTTTGATCATTGTAGCACACATCCCCCCACACATACATACATAAGGTGTCAGCTTTGTTTAACTTGAGGTTCTTGAACTACTCCAGCTTGAACCCATTCCATCCTGTCTTTCTTTTGGATTGTACTGTTTCTGTTCTTTTATTAAATAAGCTACTTTTTGGTTTAGCTGTCTTTGTATGTGTCTTGTCCAATTCTTTGTTCATAGCACTAAGAGCCTGGTCACCACCAACAGCTTTTTTGCCAACCCTGCAACAGTAGAACCAAGCATTAATAACATTACACAAGGAGAGAATTGGCAGTCACTTGACAGTGCTGGGGTGTGAGGGAGAGAGAGGATCAAGTAGCAACAAAAAGAGTACCTCATCCCAAACAAAGAGAAGTATCACTTGGAGCACAAACTTCCTACTTGTGTAGTTAATCCTGACTTTTACCCCATATCTCTGTAATAAAATAAAATTTGAAAATATACCAAAAATAAATAAAGTCAGAGTAAAAAGAATTTATCACCTATTCTTTTTGAAGTCAGCTACTTAGAGCCTTTGGCTACATATCAATAATCAGCTTCTTCAATCACCCCTTATCTTTTCTTGGCTTTAAAGATGTAGGGTACAATTCGAGGTTAGGTATACAAATGTTCATTATGCAGGTACCCTTGTTGATGAGGTATGACCCCCTCCCTTGTAGTTTTCTGCTACTGCCAATCCTACCTCTACTTCTGGCAGTTTCCCACTACTGCCAATCTCTTTCTTCTAGTATTATTATAATTGTTCAAGATCCACTTATGAGTGAGAACATGTGGTACTCAGTTCTTTGTTTCTGTGATAGGTCACTCAGTATTATAGACTTTAATTTTATCCAAGTTGTTGTGAAGTTAATATTTTTTGTTCTTCTTTATGGCTGCTTAATATTTCATTGTGTATCCGTACCACATTTTTTTATCCAGTCCTCTTTTGATGTACGCCAAAACTGGTTTCAAGTTTTTGCTATGGTGTATAATGCTGCAATAAACATTGTGAACCACCCTTTATCTTAGCTCAGCATTCTCTTTACTGATTTAAGATTTCTTTAAAGGGAACTTAAACTCTTTCTAACAATTGTCAATCAGAATATCTTTGGATTCTCCTGTGGCCTGCAAGCTCTTTCCCCATACTGGAGATGTCTTGCCTTCTTGAGACCAACTAATGCAAATCTCACATGTACTGATCTATGTTTTGCCTGTAATATTTGTCTCCTTAAAAAACATATGAGAGCCAGGCTTGGTGGCTCAACCTGTAATCCTGCGCCTTTGGGAGGCTGAGGTGAGTGGATTGCCTGAGCCCATGGGTTCAAGACCCACCTGGGCAACAAGACCTCATCTCTACAATAAATCAAAAAATCAGCCAGGCGTGGTAGCGCATGCCTGTAATTCTGGCTACTTGGTAGGCTGAGGCAGAAGGATCAGTGGAGCCCAGCAGTTTAAGGCTGCGGTGGCCAGGAGCGGCCACTGCACTGCAATCTGGGCGACAGAGTGAGACTCCAACTCAAAAAAACAAACAAACATACGAAACCATACTTTAATTCAACCATTTTGGACACATGTTCTCAGGGCATATTGAGATTGTGCCACAGTACTAGGTCACTTACAGTTGGCTCAGAATAAATTTTTAAAAATATTAAGTAAATGAATGAATGAATAAAAGAATCCATCATCTCAATTGTTGTAGACAATGCGCTTGATAAAATCCAGCATTTTCATTACAAAACCCTTAAAAAAAACTATGCGTGAAAGCACATACACAAAATTAGAAGAGCTATATATGATAAACCTACAGCTAAGCTCATACATAAGGGGAAAAAAGAAAACTTTTTCCCTCAGACTGTAACAAAACATGGAAATCTACTTTCACTACTCTGACACAACAAGGTATTGGAAAGCCAAGCAAAGCAATTTGAAGAGATAGAAAAAAGAGAATCAAATGCGCAATGAGGATGTCAAAGTATTTCTGTTCACTGTTGACATGGCTATATATAGAGACAAATCTGAAAAATACTCCATGTGGCTACTAAATCTGATAATCCAATCCAGTAATGTTTCAAGATACAAAATCAATGTACAAAAATCAATACCATTCTATATAACAATAATTTGTAAGCCAAAAACCAAATCAAGAGCTCAATCTTATTTACAAGTGCCTCACCAAGATAACATCAGAGCCTGGGACTCTATGTAACAAAGGATGTGAAGGAGTTTTACAAGGAAATCAATAATAAACAGATGAAATAAATTGCAGACAACACAGACAAATGAAAGAACATCTCATTCTCATGTTGGAAAAATTAATATCCTCGAAATGACCATACTGTCAAAGCAAGGTACAGATTCAGAGCAAGCCCTAACAAAATACCAGCATCATTTATCAGACAACTTGAAAAATCAATCCTAAAGTATATATAAAATCAAAGAGTGCAAATATTAAAAAAAAAATCTTAGTAGAAAGAGTAAATACAGTGGCATCTTGTAACTTGTTTAGAAATTATACACTATGCTTTAGTAACTAAAAGAACACGATGTTGGTACAAAAATAGCCATATAAATGGAACAAGATAGTGAACTCAGAAATAAATCAAAATATATGCAGACAATGGATCTTATACACACACACACACACACACACACACACACACACACTCACACACACACAATTACCAATGGATAATGGACATCATACTCAGTAAATGGTGTTGGGAAAATTGTTTAGTCATATTTCTTTAATGAAACTAAACCTCATTCATAAGTGAACCCAGAACATTTACCATAATACTATACAGAAATTGGAAACATTTTCCCTGAAAACTGGAACAAGACGCCACTGCCCACCCTCACCCCTCTTGTTCAACATTGTGTTGTAAGTCATAGCTAAGGCAATTAAACAGGAGAAGGAAATCAAGTGTATCCAAATAGGAAAAGAGGAAGTCAAGTTATCCCTCTTTGCTGATGATATGATCCTATACCTTGAAAATCCAAGAGAATCTGTCAAAAACCTACTTGCACTGAGAAAGTACTTTGGCAAAGTCTCAGGGTACAAAATAAATGTATAAAAGTTAGTTGTTTCCCTATACACTAACAGCAAGCAGGCAGAGACCCAAATTGTCCCATTCACAATAGCCACAGAAAAAATGAAATACTGTAGCATCTTCCTAACCAGAGTAGTGAAAGGTCTTCACGTAAGAACTAAAAAACACTGCTCAAAGAAATCCAAGAAGACACAAACAAATGGTAAAATATGCCCTGCTCATGTATAATAACAATCAACATTGTTGAAATGTTCACCCTAACAAAAGCAATTAACAGATTCAATACAATATCCATTAAATTACCAATATTATTTCCCTCAGATCTGGCAATGGTAGTACTGAAATTTATATAGAAACATAAATGACAATGAATAGCCAAAGCAATCCTTATCAAAATAAACATAGAAGGAGGTACCAAACGTCCAGACTTCAAACTTCACTGTAAGGTTACTGTAATCCAAACAGCCTGATATTGGTACAATAACAGGCATATAGACCAATGGAACAGGATAGAGATTCTGGAAACAAAGTCTATATTTCTCAACCAACTCGTCTTTGACAAAGCATCCAACAACAACCACTGGGGAGAGGAGAACCTATTCAATAAATGGTGCTGGAAAAACTTGCTAATCACATGCAAAAGATTGAAACAGGTCCCCTACCTATCACCATACACAAAAATGAACTCTTAATGTATCATACACCTAAACCTAAAACCTCAAACAATAAGAATCTTCGAAAAGCAGGAGATGCCTTTATGGAAATTGGAACTGGCAACGATTTCCTGATTAGAACCCTAAGTGCCAATACCGTAAGAAATAAGATAGACAAGTGGGACCTCATCAAACTTTTGGGCTTCTGCAAAGCAAAAGACACCATCAGGAGTGCAGGGAGATACCTGACAGAATAGGAAAAAAGGCATTTGCCAACTCTATATGTGACAAAGGCCTAATATCCAGGATCTACAAGGAAGTCAAGCATGCTGAAAGGAAAAACAAACAAACAAATAAACGATCCCATTAAAAAGTGGGCAAAGGATATGAAGAGATACTTCTCAAAAGAAGATGTACAGGCAGCCAACAGACACATGAGAAAGTGCTCAGCCTCACTCATCATCAGGGAAATGCAAATCAAACCCACAATGAGATACCACTTAACCCCAGTAAGAATGGCCCCACTGATTAAACAAACAACAACAGATGCTGGTGAAGATGCGGAGAAAAAGGAATGCTTCTATACTGCTGGTGGGAATGTAAACTATTGCAACCTCTTTGCAAAACAGTGTGATGATTTCTGAAAGAACTAGAAATTGACCTTCATTATAACCCAGAAATCCCCATATTGCAAATATACCCAGAGAAATTGAAGTCATTCTAACAAAAATATACTAGCAAACAACATGCTTTCTGCAACTCTATTTTCAATAGCAAAAACATGGAACCAACCATGCTGCCCATTGAAGCTGGACTGGATTAAAAACGGTGGTACATATGCACAATGGAATACTATGCAGTCATAAAAATACAAACATATGGACTTCATAGCAACTTGAATGAATTTAGAGTTGATCAAGCTCAGTGAGCTATCACAGAGACAAAGAACAGAGTGCCATATGCTCTCACCCATAAGCGGACCTTGAACAATTGTCATAATACTATAAGAAAGGGATTGGCAGTAGTGGAAAACTGCCAGGGTAAGGGGGATGGGATTGGAAGTTAAGGGAAACTGCTTGGGAAGGGATAGTCCCACCTCATCAACTAGAGTACCTGCATAATCAAGATTTGTATACCTAACTTTGAATTGTATCCCACATCTTTAAAATAAAAAACAATATTAATAAAATAATTTTTTTCCAAAAAAGAAAGGAATTGGCAGTAGCCAGAACCTGCATGTTGAGGTAAAGGGGAGCATATAACATTAATAAGGTAACTGATCTCAAATGAGGGAAATTGGGGACAAAGATTGGTTCAAACTTTACCTGTACAATAACCACTAGTATACCTAATCCTGAATTGTACTCCACATCTTTAAAATAAAATAAATTTAAAAAAAAACAACATTACCACATACCATAAAATAATTAACTCAAGATAAACCAAAGACTTAAATGTAAGCACTGAAACTATAAAATCTTAGAAGAAAACATAGGAAAAATGTATGGACATCAGTCTGGGCAAAGACT
>NW_007137086.1:6482-7441 GCF_000164805.1 Carlito syrichta | reverse complement strand
CAGACAAAAATAAAAACATATAGTGATGCTAACATACCAGCTATCCCAACCACTTTATTAGTGTGCTGTCCTTTATACAAAAGATATGGTTTACAGAGAGAAGAATAGAGAAGAAAAGGAAGAGGAAAAAAGAAAAAAAGGAACAATACAGTAGGAATAGAATTAAGTCATTAAACTAACAGAATCAATGAAGCACACTCTGAGACATTTCGTTTAAGTCCAATGTCCTTTCAGGTCTGATTTCTAGTTTTCTTTTCAAGCTGGTTAATTAGTTTGCAGTTAGGGTCAGTTGCCCCTGGTCTGCTGTGAAGGACAGTTCAGATCACCTTCTGTTCACCACTCTGGCCTATGTCTTTATCAAGCTTGTTTCTCCCGTTTTGGTGTTGTTACCTTGAATCGCCAGCAGGTGGTGCTGTCTCAGCTGCTCAACCCAGAGGGGGTGGGGCTGGACAGGGATGGCAGACGCTGAAGATGGCAACATGGCTGCCTGCCTCATGGCAGGTGGCAGGAGACTTACGGCGGGCAGGACGCCTCGGTCGCAGGAGAGGTGGCAGCGATCCCAGCAGATCTTCCCTGAAGGGGCTTCAAGGACTGAAGTTGTGGATCGCCTCCAGCCCAGGTGGTGTGATGTGCTACTGGTGGCGGTGGCGGTGGCTGCAGCGGCTGCAGTGGCTGTGGTGGTTGCGACAGCGGCGTCTGTGCTGCAGTGGCTGTCCAGACCACTGCGATGCCCCAGCGGTGGCAACAGCCGAGCTCCATATGAAGAGCAGGCTACAATGTTGGGGTCCGTAGCCCCCAGGGCAAGAGCCAGAGACCCACTGCAGTTCTCCTTTGCAGAGGTTTTCACAGACCAGGTTGCCCCATCGCCATCTTGCCGGAAGGCCAGTTACCTTTTTCATAGAATGATTTGAGTTCCTCATGGTATATTCCCAGTAGGGGAAATGCGGGTCATGTGGGAA
>NW_007137086.1:0-5367 GCF_000164805.1 Carlito syrichta | reverse complement strand
TTTCCTCTCCTCAGTGGTTAGTAATGGAGGCTTTATCCAAGATGAGTTGGTTGAGAAATTGAGACTTTACTTCTGGAATCTCTATTCTGTTCCATTGGTATATATTGCTATTTTGTACCAATACCAGGCTGTTTTGATCATTGTAGCACACATCCCCCCACACATACATACATAAGGTGTCAGCTTTGTTTAACTTGAGGTTCTTGAACTACTCCAGCTTGAACCCATTCCATCCTGTCTTTCTTTTGGATTGTACTGATTCTGTTCTTTTATTAAATAAGCTACTTTTTGGTTTAGCTGTCTTTGTATGTGTCTTGTCCAATTCTTTGTTCATAGTACTAAGAGCCTGGTCACCACCAACAGCTTTTTTGCCAACCTTGCAACAGTAGAACCAAGCATTAATAACATTACCACAAGGAGAGAATTGGCAGTCACTTGACAGTGCTGGGGTGTGAGGGAGAGAGAGAATCAAGTAGCAACAAAAAGAGTACCTCATCCCAAACAAAGAGAAGTATCACTTGGAGCACAAACTTCCTACTTGTGTAGTTAATCCTGACTTTTACCCCATATCTCTGTAATAAAATAAAATTTGAAAATATACCAAAAATAAATAAAGTCAGAGTAAAAAGAATTTATCACCTATTCTTTTTGAAGTCAGCTACTTAGAGCCTTTGGCTACATATCAATAATCAGCTTCTTCAATCACCCCTTATCTTTTCTTGGCTTTAAAGATGTAGGGTACAATTCGAGGTTAGGTATACAAATGTTCATTATGCAGGTACCCTTGTTGATGAGGTATGACCCCCTCCCTTGTAGTTTTCTGCTACTGCCAATCCTACCTCTACTTCTGGCAGTTTCCCACTACTGCCAATCTCTTTCTTCTAGTATTATTATAATTGTTCAAGATCCACTTATGAGTGAAAACATGTGGTACTCAGTTCTTTGTTTCTGTGATAGGTCACTCAGTATTATAGACTTTAATTTTATCCAAGTTGTTGTGAAGTTAATATTTTTTGTTCTTCTTTATGGCTGCTTAATATTTCATTGTGTATCCGTACCACATTTTTTTATCCAGTCCTCTTTTGATGTACGCCAAAACTGGTTTCAAGTTTTTGCTATGGTGTATAATGCTGCAATAAACATTGTGAACCACCCTTTATCTTAGCTCAGCATTCTCTTTACTGATTTAAGATTTCTTTAAAGGGAACTTAAACTCTTTCTAACAATTGTCAATCAGAATATCTTTGGATTCTCCTGTGGCCTGCAAGCTCTTTCCCCATACTGGAGATGTCTTGCCTTCTTGAGACCAACTAATGCAAATCTCACATGTACTGATCTATGTTTTGCCTGTAATATTTGTCTCCTTAAAAAACATATGAGAGCCAGGCTTGGTGGCTCAACCTGTAATCCTGCGCCTTTGGGAGGCTGAGGTGAGTGGATTGCCTGAGCCCATGGGTTCAAGACCCACCTGGGCAACAAGACCTCATCTCTACAATAAATCAAAAAATCAGCCAGGCGTGGTAGCGCATGCCTGTAATTCTGGCTACTTGGTAGGCTGAGGCAGAAGGATCAGTGGAGCCCAGCAGTTTAAGGCTGCGGTGGCCAGGAGCGGCCACTGCACTGCAATCTGGGCGACAGAGTGAGACTCCAACTCAAAAAAACAAACAAACATACGAAACCATACTTTAATTCAACCATTTTGGACACATGTTCTCAGGGCATATTGAGATTGTGCCACAGTACTAGGTCACTTACAGTTGGCTCAGAATAAATTTTTAAAAATATTAAGTAAATGAATGAATGAATAAAAGAATCCATCATCTCAATTGTTGTAGACAATGCGCTTGATAAAATCCAGCATTTTCATTACAAAACCCTTAAAAAAAACTATGCGTGAAAGCACATACACAAAAGTAGAAGAGCTATATATGATAAACCTACAGCTAAGCTCATACATAAGGGGAAAAAAGAAACTTTTTCCCTCAGACTGTAACAAAACATGGAAATCTACTTTCACTACTCTGACACAACAAGGTATTGGAAAGCCAAGCAAAGCAATTTGAAGAGATAGAAAAAAGAGAATCAAATGCGCAATGAGGATGTCAAAGTATTTCTGTTCACTGTTGACATGGCTATATATAGAGACAAATCTGAAAAATACTCCATGTGGCTACTAAATCTGATAATCCAATCCAGTAATGTTTCAAGATACAAAATCAATGTACAAAAATCAATACCATTCTATATAACAATAATTTGTAAGCCAAAAACCAAATCAAGAGCTCAATCTTATTTACAAGTGCCTCACCAAGATAACATCAGAGCCTGGGACTATATGTAACAAAGGATGTGAAGGAGTTTTACAAGGAAATCAATAATAAACAGATGAAATAAATTGCAGACAACACAGACAAATGAAAGAACATCTCATTCTCATGTTGGAAAAATTAATATCCTCGAAATGACCATACTGTCAAAGCAAGGTACAGATTCAGAGCAAGCCCTAACAAAATACCAGCATCATTTATCAGACAACTTGAAAAATCAATCCTAAAGTATATATAAAATCAAAGAGTGCAAATATTAAAAAAAAAATCTTAGTAGAAAGAGTAAATACAGTGGCATCTTGTAACTTGTTTAGAAATTATACACTATGCTTTAGTAACTAAAAGAACACGATGTTGGTACAAAAATAGCCATATAAATGGAACAAGATAGTGAACTCAGAAATAAATCAAAATATATGCAGACAATGGATCTTATACACACACACACACACACACACACACACACACACACTCACACACACACAATTACCAATGGATAATGGACATCATACTCAGTAAATGGTGTTGGGAAAATTGTTTAGTCATATTTCTTTAATGAAACTAAACCTCATTCATAAGTGAACCCAGAACATTTACCATAATACTATACAGAAATTGGAAACATTTTCCCTGAAAACTGGAACAAGACGCCACTGCCCACCCTCACCCCTCTTGTTCAACATTGTGTTGTAAGTCATAGCTAAGGCAATTAAACAGGAGAAGGAAATCAAGTGTATCCAAATAGGAAAAGAGGAAGTCAAGTTATCCCTCTTTGCTGATGATATGATCCTATACCTTGAAAATCCAAGAGAATCTGTCAAAAACCTACTTGCACTGAGAAAGTACTTTGGCAAAGTCTCAGGGTACAAAATAAATGTATAAAAGTTAGTTGTTTCCCTATACACTAACAGCAAGCAGGCAGAGACCCAAATTGTCCCATTCACAATAGCCACAGAAAAAATGAAATACTGTAGCATCTTCCTAACCAGAGTAGTGAAAGGTCTTCACGTAAGAACTAAAAAACACTGCTCAAAGAAATCCAAGAAGACACAAACAAATGGTAAAATATGCCCTGCTCATGTATAATAACAATCAACATTGTTGAAATGTTCACCCTAACAAAAGCAATTAACAGATTCAATACAATATCCATTAAATTACCAATATTATTTCCCTCAGATCTGGCAATGGCAGTACTGAAATTTATATAGAAACATAAATGACAATGAATAGCCAAAGCAATCCTTATCAAAATAAACATAGAAGGAGGTACCAAACGTCCAGACTTCAAACTTCACTGTAAGGTTACTGTAATCCAAACAGCCTGATATTGGTACAATAACAGGCATATAGACCAATGGAACAGGATAGAGATTCTGGAAACAAAGTCTATATTTCTCAACCAACTCGTCTTTGACAAAGCATCCAACAACAAGCACTGGGGAGAGGAGAACCTATTCAATAAATGGTGCTGGAAAAACTTGCTAATCACATGCAAAAGATTGAAACAGGTCCCCTACCTATCACCATACACAAAAATGAACTCTTAATGTATCATACACCTAAACCTAAAACCTCAAACAATAAGAATCTTCGAAAAGCAGGAGATGCCTTTATGGAAATTGGAACTGGCAACGATTTCCTGATTAGAACCCTAAGTGCCAATACCGTAAGAAATAAGATAGACAAGTGGGACCTCATCAAACTTTTGGGCTTCTGCAAAGCAAAAGACACCATCAGGAGTGCAGGGAGATACCTGACAGAATAGGAAAAAAGGCATTTATCAACTCTATATGTGACAAAGGCCTAATATCCAGGATCTACAAGGAAGTCAAGCATGCTGAAAGAAAAAACAAACAAACAAATAAACGATCCCATTAAAAAGTGGGCAAAGGATATGAAGAGATACTTCTCAAAAGAAGATGTACAGGCAGCCAACAAACACATGAGAAAGTGCTCAGCCTCACTCATCATCAGGGAAATGCAAATCAAACCCACAATGAGATACCACTTAACCCCAGTAAGAATGGCCCCACTGATTAAACAAACAAGAACAGATGCTGGTGAAGATGCGGAGAAAAAGGAATGCTTCTATACTGCTGGTGGGAATGTAAACTATTGCAACCTCTTTGCAAAACAGTGTGATGATTTCTGAAAGAACTAGAAATTGACCTTCATTATAACCCAGAAATCCCCATATTGCAAATATACCCAGAGAAATTGAAGTCATTCTAACAAAAATATACTAGCAAACAACATGCTTTCTGCAACTCTATTTTCAATAGCAAAAACATGGAACCAACCATGCTGCCCATTGAAGCTGGACTGGATTAAAAACGGTGGTACATATGCACAATGGAATACTATGCAGTCATAAAAATACAAACATATGGACTTCATAGCAACTTGAATGAATTTAGAGTTGATCAAGCTCAGTGAGCTATCACAGAGACAAAGAACAGAGTGCCATATGCTCTCACCCATAAGCGGACCTTGAACAATTGTCATAATACTATAAGAAAGGGATTGGCAGTAGTGGAAAACTGCCAGGGTAAGGGGGATGGGATTGGAAGTTAAGGGAAACTGCTTGGGAAGGGATAGTCCCACCTCATCAACTAGAGTACCTGCATAATCAAGATTTGTATACCTAACTTTGAATTGTATCCCACATCTTTAAAATAAAAAACAATATTAATAAAATAATTTTTTTCCAAAAAAGAAAGGAATTGGCAGTAGCCAGAACCTGCATGTTGAGGTAAAGGGGAGCATATAACATTAATAAGGTAACTGATCTCAAATGAGGGAAATTGGGGACAAAGATTGGTTCAAACTTTACCTGTACAATAACCACTAGTATACCTAATCCTGAATTGTACTCCACATCTTTAAAATAAAATAAATTTAAAAAAAAACAACATTACCACATACCATAAAATAATTAACTCAAGATAAACCAAAGACTTAAATGTAAGCACTGAAACTATAAAATCTTAGAAGAAAACATAGGAAAAATGTATGGACATCAGTCTGGGCAAAGACT
>NW_007137085.1:0-5596 GCF_000164805.1 Carlito syrichta | reverse complement strand
GACTTTTACCCCATATCTCTGTAATAAAATAAAATTTGAAAATATACCAAAAATAAATAAAGTCAGAGTAAAAAGAATTTATCACCTATTCTTTTTGAAGTCAGCTACTTAGAGCCTTTGGCTACATATCAATAATCAGCTTCTTCAATCACCCCTTATCTTTTCTTGGCTTTAAAGATGTAGGGTACAATTCGAGGTTAGGTATACAAATGTTCATTATGCAGGTACCCTTGTTGATGAGGTATGACCCCCTCCCTTGTAGTTTTCTGCTACTGCCAATCCTACCTCTACTTCTGGCAGTTTCCCACTACTGCCAATCTCTTTCTTCTAGTATTATTATAATTGTTCAAGATCCACTTATGAGTGAGAACATGTGGTACTCAGTTCTTTGTTTCTGTGATAGGTCACTCAGTATTATAGACTTTAATTTTATCCAAGTTGTTGTGAAGTTAATATTTTTTGTTCTTCTTTATGGCTGCTTAATATTTCATTGTGTATCCGTACCACATTTTTTTATCCAGTCCTCTTTTGATGTACGCCAAAACTGGTTTCAAGTTTTTGCTATGGTGTATAATGCTGCAATAAACATTGTGAACCACCCTTTATCTTAGCTCAGCATTCTCTTTACTGATTTAAGATTTCTTTAAAGGGAACTTAAACTCTTTCTAACAATTGTCAATCAGAATATCTTTGGATTCTCCTGTGGCCTGCAAGCTCTTTCCCCATACTGGAGATGTCTTGCCTTCTTGAGACCAACTAATGCAAATCTCACATGTACTGATCTATGTTTTGCCTGTAATATTTGTCTCCTTAAAAAACATATGAGAGCCAGGCTTGGTGGCTCAACCTGTAATCCTGCGCCTTTGGGAGGCTGAGGTGAGTGGATTGCCTGAGCCCATGGGTTCAAGACCCACCTGGGCAACAAGACCTCATCTCTACAATAAATCAAAAAATCAGCCAGGCGTGGTAGCGCATGCCTGTAATTCTGGCTACTTGGTAGGCTGAGGCAGAAGGATCAGTGGAGCCCAGCAGTTTAAGGCTGCGGTGGCCAGGAGCGGCCACTGCACTGCAATCTGGGCGACAGAGTGAGACTCCAACTCAAAAAAACAAACAAACATACGAAACCATACTTTAATTCAACCATTTTGGACACATGTTCTCAGGGCATATTGAGATTGTGCCACAGTACTAGGTCACTTACAGTTGGCTCAGAATAAATTTTTAAAAATATTAAGTAAATGAATGAATGAATAAAAGAATCCATCATCTCAATTGTTGTAGACAATGCGCTTGATAAAATCCAGCATTTTCATTACAAAACCCTTAAAAAAAACTATGCGTGAAAGCACATACACAAAATTAGAAGAGCTATATATGATAAACCTACAGCTAAGCTCATACATAAGGGGAAAAAAGAAAACTTTTTCCCTCAGACTGTAACAAAACATGGAAATCTACTTTCACTACTCTGACACAACAAGGTATTGGAAAGCCAAGCAAAGCAATTTGAAGAGATAGAAAAAAGAGAATCAAATGCGCAATGAGGATGTCAAAGTATTTCTGTTCACTGTTGACATGGCTATATATAGAGACAAATCTGAAAAATACTCCATGTGGCTACTAAATCTGATAATCCAATCCAGTAATGTTTCAAGATACAAAATCAATGTACAAAAATCAATACCATTCTATATAACAATAATTTGTAAGCCAAAAACCAAATCAAGAGCTCAATCTTATTTACAAGTGCCTCACCAAGATAACATCAGAGCCTGGGACTATATGTAACAAAGGATGTGAAGGAGTTTTACAAGGAAATCAATAATAAACAGATGAAATAAATTGCAGACAACACAGACAAATGAAAGAACATCTCATTCTCATGTTGGAAAAATTAATATCCTCGAAATGACCATACTGTCAAAGCAAGGTACAGATTCAGAGCAAGCCCTAACAAAATACCAGCATCATTTATCAGACAACTTGAAAAATCAATCCTAAAGTATATATAAAATCAAAGAGTGCAAATATTAAAAAAAAAATCTTAGTAGAAAGAGTAAATACAGTGGCATCTTGTAACTTGTTTAGAAATTATACACTATGCTTTAGTAACTAAAAGAACACGATGTTGGTACAAAAATAGCCATATAAATGGAACAAGATAGTGAACTCAGAAATAAATCAAAATATATGCAGACAATGGATCTTATACACACACACACACACACACACACACACACACACACTCACACACACACAATTACCAATGGATAATGGACATCATACTCAGTAAATGGTGTTGGGAAAATTGTTTAGTCATATTTCTTTAATGAAACTAAACCTCATTCATAAGTGAACCCAGAACATTTACCATAATACTATATAGAAATTGGAAACATTTTCCCTGAAAACTGGAACAAGACGACACTGCCCACCCTCACCCCTCTTGTTCAACATTGTGTTGTAAGTCATAGCTAAGGCAATTAAACAGGAGAAGGAAATCAAGTGTATCCAAATAGGAAAGGAGGAAGTCAAGTTATCCCTCTTTGCTGATGATATGATCCTATACCTTGAAAATCCAAGAGAATCTGTCAAAAACCTACTTGCACTGAGAAAGTACTTTGGCAAAGTCTCAGGGTACAAAATAAATGTGTAAAAGTTAGTTGTTTCCCTATACACTAACAGCAAGCAGGCAGAGACCCAAATTGTCCCATTCACAATAGCCACAGAAAAAATGAAATACTGTAGCATCTTCCTAACCAGAGTAGTGAAAGGTCTTCACATAAGAACTAAAAAACACTGCTCAAAGAAATCCAAGAAGACACAAACAAATGGTAAAATATGCCCTGCTCATGTATAACAATCAACATTGTTGAAATGCTCACCCTAACAAAAGCAATTAACAGATTCAATACAATATCCATTAAATTACCAATATTATTTTCCTCAGATCTGGAAATGGCAGTACTGAAATTTATATAGAAACATAAATGACAATGAATAGCCAAAGCAATCCTTATCAAAATAAACATAGAAGGAGGTACCAAACGTCCAGACTTCAAACTTCACTGTAAGGTTACTGTAATCCAAACAGCCTGATATTGGTACAATAACAGGCATATAGACCAATGGAACAGGATAGAGATTCTGGAAACAAAGTCTATATTTCTCAACCAACTCGTCTTTGACAAAGCATCCAACAACAACCACTGGGGAGAGGAGAACCTATTCAATAAATGGTGCTGGAAAAACTTGCTAATCACATGCAAAAGATTGAAACAGGTCCCCTACCTATCACCATACACAAAAATGAACTCTTAATGTATCATACACCTAAACCTAAAACCTCAAACAATAAGAATCTTCGAAAAGCAGGAGATGCCTTTATGGAAATTGGAACTGGCAACGATTTCCTGATTAGAACCCTAAGTGCCAATACCGTAAGAAATAAGATAGACAAGTGGGACCTCATCAAACTTTTGGGCTTCTGCAAAGCAAAAGACACCATCAGGAGTGCAGGGAGATACCTGACAGAATAGGAAAAAAGGCATTTGCCAACTCTATATGTGACAAAGGCCTAATATCCAGGATCTACAAGGAAGTCAAGCATGCTGAAAGGAAAAACAAACAAACAAATAAACGATCCCATTAAAAAGTGGGCAAAGGATATGAAGAGATACTTCTCAAAAGAAGATGTACAGGCAGCCAACAGACACATGAGAAAGTGCTCAGCCTCACTCATCATCAGGGAAATGCAAATCAAACCCACAATGAGATACCACTTAACCCCAGTAAGAATGGCCCCACTGATTAAACAAACAACAACAGATGCTGGTGAAGATGCGGAGAAAAAGGAATGCTTCTATACTGCTGGTGGGAATGTAAACTATTGCAACCTCTTTGCAAAACAGTGTGATGATTTCTGAAAGAACTAGAAATTGACCTTCATTATAACCCAGAAATCCCCATATTGCAAATATACCCAGAGAAATTGAAGTCATTCTAACAAAAATATACTAGCAAACAACATGCTTTCTGCAACTCTATTTTCAATAGCAAAAACATGGAACCAACCATGCTGCCCATTGAAGCTGGACTGGATTAAAAACGGTGGTACATATGCACAATGGAATACTATGCAGTCATAAAAATACAAACATATGGACTTCATAGCAACTTGAATGAATTTAGAGTTGATCAAGCTCAGTGAGCTATCACAGAGACAAAGAACAGAGTGCCATATGCTCTCACCCATAAGCGGACCTTGAACAATTGTCATAATACTATAAGAAAGGGATTGGCAGTAGTGGAAAACTGCCAGGGTAAGGGGGATGGGATTGGAAGTTAAGGGAAACTGCTTGGGAAGGGATAGTCCCACCTCATCAACTAGAGTACCTGCATAATCAAGATTTGTATACCTAACTTTGAATTGTATCCCACATCTTTAAAATAAAAAACAATATTAATAAAATAATTTTTTTCCAAAAAAGAAAGGAATTGGCATTAGCCGGAACCTGCATGTTGAGGTAAAGGGGAGCATATAACATTAATAAGGTAACTGATCCAAATGAGGGAAATTGGGGACAAAGATTGGTTCAAACTTTACCTGTACAATAACCACTAGTATACCTAATCCTGAATTGTACTCCACATCTTTAAAATAAAATAAATTTAAAAAAAAACAACATTACCACATACCATAAAATAATTAACTCAAGATAAACCAAAGACTTAAATGTAAGCACTGAAACTATAAAATCTTAGAAGAAAACATAGGAAAAATGTATGGACATCAGTCTGGGCAAAGACTTCAAAAGCAAATACAACAGAGACAAAAACAAAAAACAAATGGAACTTTATCAAACTAAAATATTCACACAGGAAAGGAAATAATCAGCTTGGAGAACAGAATACTTTAAAAAATAGGAGAAATATTATAAATCATATCTCAACAAAGGATTCATAACCAGAATTTACAAGGATGTGAAACAATTCAACAAGCAAAAGACAAACAACCTCTTCAAATAATGGGCAAAGCACATAAATAGACACTTCTCAAACAAAGACACACAAGCAGTAAACAAACATAAAAGATGCTCAACATTGCTAATCATCAGAGAAATTCAAATTAAAACCACAATGTGATATCATTTTATAACAGACAGAATGGTTATTATGAAAAGACAAAGAACAACAGATGTTGGCATGGTTGCAGAGGAAAGGGAACACATACATTGAAAATAGTATAGAGATTCCTCAATGATGTAAAAATAGAAGCATTATTTGATCAGCAATCAGACTTTGAGGGATCTGTCTAAGGGAAATAAATACATATTTTTTAAAGATTACTATACTTTTTTTGTAGTACTATTATCAGTAGTAAAATTATGAAACAAAAAAGTCCAGCTATATATATATAATATGCAGCCACAAAAAAAGTAATATATGTCATTGCAGCAACTTGAAAAGCCAGAGAACATCATCTTATGTGAAATATCTCAGAATAGGAACCATAAAGATAAAATTAATAAATAGTAAAAGACTTCCGGCAAGATGGCAAGGGGCTGGTTGATCTGTGAGACTCTCTGCAAAAGCG
>NW_007137084.1:1744-4027 GCF_000164805.1 Carlito syrichta | reverse complement strand
CCGAAGTCTGTTTTCTTAGTATTTGATCTCCCAGGGGTCTGTGTGAGACCTCTATTTTTCTTTTGGCTTTTCTTCATTTGTGTAGATTTTCCTCCCCACTCCTCCCCCCTTTTTAAATTTTGTCATTCAGGGGTGGCAGGATTGCTTTTTATTTTGTTTGCTTGATCTCCTATTCTTCCTTGTATGAATCCTCTAAGCTTTGTTTACATAGAAGCTTGTCTGTGGGTTGAGGGCTATACTTTTTTTTTTCTGTTTTGATATTGAATTGAGGGGGAAGCTGTGAGTCAAAATCTATCTGCAGATCCCAGTATTCACTGACAGGTGTATGAATATCCTGGAACCTACTTCCCACTGCCTTGCAATCTGTCCTTGTAGTGGGCAAATAAGTTTAATCTCTGAAAGCAAAATTCGGTCAGAAAAAGGAAAGGAATGGAAAGGTGGAGGGGAGGAAGAGGCAGATGGAGAGTAAGAGTAAAAGGGAAAACAGACAAATGCATTGACTAGTAAATGAAAAGAGATACAAAGATAGAATAGAGAAAAAACAAAACTGAAAAGCTACAACATACAGACAATCATACAGACACACAAGCCAATCAACCTCCTTATTGATACTATTCCCCTACACAAACATCAGGTTTAAAGAAAAATAAAGAAACAAATAAGTAACCTTACAGAGACAAAACAAGTACAAAAATGCTATCAATAACATTAAGAAGAAAGAAAAAAGAGAAAAAAAGTAAAAAATAAATAAAACAAACATACAAAGAATACACATAGAATAAATAAAAACAAAGGAACCAAGCATGCTTGTAGATCATTCCTCTAAGTACAATGTCCTTTCAACTCTGTTCTCTAGCTCTCATTGCAGGCTGGTATGATTGTTCACAGCTAGGATCTGATGCTCCAGGCCTGCTGCAGGGGGAGGCTTGATCAGATCTAACTTCAATCAGCTTGCTGCCTGAGAAGTCTGCCATTCAAATCTGACCAGTGTCTGATGAAGCATGGAGGAGGGTTTTTGTCTATCCCAGTTTGAGTTTATTACATTAGATCTTCAAGCTGGAGGTGAGCAGAGCTGTGTGGAAGCAGCCTCTGGTGGGTCAATGCAGGCTCTCCCTTTACTCAGGGAACTAGCTGTTCTCTGATCTACCTGTCAGGCTGAACTGGGGGAGGTGGAGTGTGGGACAGGTTGTGTGGCACTGTATACCTTGGCAGGGTGAGGTGGTATACCAGGTGTGGAGGCCCGGAGCTCTCAGCCAGGATTTGTGGGCCTCCTTTGGGTAAGGGAAAGGAGCAGCCATGGAATGGAGTGACAGTGGTGGCCTCTTCAGCAGTGCCACATGTGGGAAGAACTCCATGGCTGGGAATCTAGGGCTGGTCCAGGCAGGGCAGCAACTGTGGGAGGGAGTGGCAGCACCAGCTGCTGAGCCAGCAGTGTGGTGCATGGAACTGAGGTCCTCCAGCCTGCAGGCCAATATGACCACCACCAGCAGTGATGGCAGATGCAACAGTGGTGGCAACGACGGCAGAGTTGGCAGCTCCAGCACCTGCTGCAGTGTACAGAGCAGTGCATGGGCCATTTTCTACCATGCCTCAGGCCTGCACAGCTGGCCAAAAATCAGGCTGATGTGTAGGAGCAACAGGCACTGGGGGAGAGAGAGAATCCCTATGGTCACTCACTTTTGCAGAGAGTCTCACAGATCAACCAGCCCCTTTGCCATCTTGCCGGAAGTCTTTTACTATTTATTAATTTTATCTTTATGGTTTCCTATTTCTGAGATAGTTCACATAAGATGATGTTCTCTGGCTTTTGAAGTTGCTGCAATGACATATATTACTGTCGGTGACCAGCACTGACCAAGGGTGGGTTAAGACCCGCACCGGAGAATCAGGAGACGGCGAGAAGACCACTCGGAGGCAGTTCTTCTGGGAACAGTCTGATCAGGACTGGAGCCGATTTTATTCAAACCTTTTCCAACTTATATACCATTTTCTACACCCTCCAGCAGTGTGATAATTATTTACTGGGGGCGTACAAATTCCATGATGTATATTGCGGTTTACAAATTATGCATCACAAGACCATCACGAGACTTGCAAGTTCCAAGCAGACAATTCAAACTCCATGATGCCTGATGTGCTTCACAAAACTCACATCAAGGTCACAGGTGCACAATTTCAATTGTTCAAAATGTCTTCCATAGTGTTCAATAAATCATTCATATTATACTCTTTGTTCTAAACCCTGATTAATACAAAAAAACTTTTCTGAGTTAACTCTAGGTG
>NW_007137084.1:0-1029 GCF_000164805.1 Carlito syrichta | reverse complement strand
AAGTTTTTCTATGAATGCTTATTACTGTTTAAATCTTTTTGATGGAAATTGTATCATCTTAAATGTATGTTTTATACAAACAAGTCTATTCTAAAAATCGAATAGTAGCTGTCACACTCTTGGATAATGGGCTGCACAGTTACCATGACAATGACCATGGGCTGAAGCAAACAGAGTTTTGGCATGTAACAAAACTAGAAAAACGTCCTGCCTGGCTAGGGGCAGGGCAATAAAACTATTATGATAATTTAGTTTCTAATCTTAATCCTAGGAGAAACTGCCTTTGGGAACAAGAGCTGACTAACCAGTCTACAAGGAAATAGAAGTAAAAAAATATCTAGAAAGAAGTACAACTTAGAAGGGACAAGGTCATATAAAATAATTCTTACTGTGCAACTTTCCATCAGATGTATAGAGATTTACTTATAAATTTTACTGCTATGTATGCTCACTGGTCACTAATCACATGCCAATATTATAGGTATAACTGATATCCTATGTCAGAGGTGATCTTCCAGATGGGCCTTTACAGGCCTCAGCCATGTAGGTTTAGATGTTGGCTCCCAACATATTACTTTTTTTGTAGCTGCATATTATATATATATATATAGATATATATAGATATATATATATAGCTGGACTTTTTTGTTTCATAATTTTACTACTGTTAATAGCACTACAAAAAAAGTATAGTAATCTTTAAAAAATATGTATTTATTTCCCTTAGACAGATCCCTCAAAGTCTGATTACTGATCAAATAATACTTCTATTTTTACATCATTGAAGAATCTCTATACTATTTTCAATGTATGTGTTCCCTTTCCTCTGCAACCATGCCAACATCTGTTGTTCTTTGTCTTTTCATAATAACCATTATGTCTGTTATAAAATGATATCACATTGTGGTTTTAATTTGAATTTCTCTGATGATTAGCAATGTTGAGCATCTTTTATGTTTGTTTACTGCTTGTGTGTCTTTGTTTGAGAAGTGTCTATTTATGTGCTTTGCCCATTATTTGAAGAGGTTG
>NW_007137083.1:0-760 GCF_000164805.1 Carlito syrichta | reverse complement strand
ATCCCCACCTTTGGGAGACTGAGGTAAATGGATTGCCTGAGCCAGTGACTTTGAGACCTGGCTGGGCAGCAAGACCTCTTCTCTACAATAAATCAAAAATTGGCTGGGCGTGGTATCACATGCCTGTAAATCATGCTAATTGGAAGGCTGAGGCTGAAGGATCACCATAGCCCAGCAGGTCAAGACTGCGGTGACCAGGAGCAGCCACTGCACTCCTGTCTGGGGGACAGAGTGAGATTCCAACTCAAAAAAAAGAATTCATATGAAAACATAAAAAATCAAGAATAGCCAAAAGAATCTTATCAAAAGAAACAAAGCAGGAGTTATCACTGTTCCAGACTTCAAACTTTCCTATTTGTTTACAATAATCTACAAAGCCTTGTATTGGTACAAGAATAGGTCCATTGGCCAGTGTATCAGGACAAAGAATGAAATCCTCATATTCTCAACCAACTCATCTTTGACAAAACCTCCAAGGTCCACTTGGTAATGGAAAACATATTCAGTAAATGGTACTGTGAAAAGTTTGACAACATGCATGTAGTTTAAGCAGGACCCCTAAATATCAACGTAATTATTAACTCTAAATGAATCAAAGACCTTAAAGTAAAACATGAGATTATAATAATTCTTATAAAACACAGGAGACACCATTATGGAAACTGGAACTGGAAACTAATTCCTCTTCAGAACCCTAAATACTCATGCTGTAGGAAGTAAGTCAAACTAGTGGGATCTCATCTAATTAATATACTTCTGC
>NW_007137082.1:0-1048 GCF_000164805.1 Carlito syrichta | reverse complement strand
CGGCCACATTCCAAACATTCTGGGATGGGCCACTTTCGTTTCTAAAGTAAATACTTAAGCTTCTATAGAATTGTTTAACTTGGCATAAATCAATCAGCTTAGGATGTAAAAGGTTTATAGAATATGTCAGTCACGGATTAGGTTATCCTTTGTTATGGGATTTTAAGATTATCATATGAAAAGTGTTTAAAGGCAATCATTGATTAAGTTTTCATGGATTAAGGTTTCTGGTGGGTGGGGGATGCCCCTCCCACATCTGACTTTGTGTATAAAAGGGCCGTTGTAACTCCCAATGACACACACATGGCTTATGCAATAGACCGGAGTCCAATCTCTCTCTCTCTCTGTCTCTCTCTCTCTCTCTCATCTTCCCCAATCGCCGATGCCATCTCCACCTTTGGGATACCCTGAACCTGGCTGAAGCTGGTCTCCAGCAATTTATCACAGAAACAAAGAACAGAGTTCCATATGTTCTCACTCATGAGCTGAACTGGATCACTTATAGTGCTATAAAAAAGTGATTGGCATTCGTGGAATACTGTTTAGGGAGAGGGGTGAGATTGGCAGTGGAGGGATACTGCTAAGGAAGTGAGGGGCGTACCTCATCAACCATGGACCCTGCATAATCATTTTTTATACCTAATTCTGAATTGTACCCCACATTTTTAAAAAAATTAAAATAAATAAATGAATAAACAAATAAATAAATGAAAGCTGAAAAACATGCAACTGGCTTTAATTGTTTATTCTATTTTTTTTACTATAAAAATGTTTACAATTCAGGGTTGGGTCTAGAAATGTTCATTATGCAGGGACTGATTTTTTAAGAATTGTATAATACTCCAATGATAACACCTTTTCCTTTTAGTACATTAGAATGCATGGTATAATTCTGGCTTCATAATTGACAACTATAGTGTTTCTCACATAAATTCTGAATGTTTCATTCTGCCGATATTGAAATTTGTTGAGATTCGAGATCTACATGATTCTTAGATAACTGAACCTTGAGATACAGTGAAACTAACTGCTATTCAGAAGGCAGAGA
>NW_007137081.1:0-896 GCF_000164805.1 Carlito syrichta | reverse complement strand
TAAGTAAATAAATAAATGAAAGCTGTAAAACATACATCTAACTTTATTTGTTACTCTATTTTTTATGTTTTTTACTTTAAAAATTGATACAATTCAAGGTTGGGCATAGAAATGTTCATTATGCAGGGATTGATTTTTTAAGAATACCATAATATTCCAATGATAACTCTTATTAGTTTAAATATGTTGGAATACATGGCATAAGTCTGCCTTCAAAATTGGCAACTACAGTGTTTCTCACATAAATTCTGAATGTTTTATTCTGCCTAAATTGAAACTTGTTGCGATTCCAAATCTATATCATTCTTAGAAAACTGTACCTTGATATTCAGTGTACCTAAGCGCTATTCAGAAGGCAGAATGCATAATAAATCTTAAAAATTTTAGAAAATAAAACAGTATCATGATTTAATACAGCATTTTCCTTTATTAAAATTTATGTACAGTTTCTTGGTACACACCTTATTTTCTGCGTGTTAATTTTGATGAAATGTTACATATGTGCAATCCTTAGAGAAAAGTTTCCCTTATATATTTGAAGGAAATATAAAATCACATTCCCCTTTATATTTTAACCCAATTTATATTTTTAAAAGAATATTTCCATTGAATCCCCTAGTATTTCCTCTACCTAAGACATAATGCTGTACTCTACAACAAAGTGTTCAACTATTCTGATACTTTTATTCACCAAGCATTTACAATGAGGCACACAGAAAAAAAGAGAATTTGGGGCCTAAAATATATAATCCAAAATAACATGGAGATGTGCAAAGTAGTAAGTCTTTGAGCTGTGCATTAGGATAAAAATTTAGATAATTCAAAATTCTGGAAATGTGATAATGATCTTGGCAAAAGCAATGTTCAAATCCTCTAGGAAAAACTGCTTAAAGGCG
>NW_007137080.1:0-694 GCF_000164805.1 Carlito syrichta | reverse complement strand
CACCAGATGCTCCTCTTCTTAGTTGTAATAGAGAATCTGGCCATCTGCTTGGCTTTTTTTGCAGGAGGCTGTAAGGCATGATTCCACAACCCAATGAATCATCTCGCCATTTTTAGTGTAATTCCTGGCTTCAGGTTTATCTTCTAATCCAGAAACTACTGCTGGAATTTTAGATTGATTTCATAACTTGGGATTAGGAGTTCCCACATATTTAAGACGTATTCTTAAAGGGGATCCAGCAATCTTAACTTCCAGGGCCCTCCTGACCTTTTGGGCAAATAAATAGTGGTATATAAGAATGTTTACTTCCACATCTCCAGGTAACGTCCGGAGTCTTACTGAGAACAAAAAGAAATTGGGTTACTTGGCTCATCAATCCAAGAAGTCTACCTGGCCACATTATAAGGGCTAATCTAGAATCTGGGCTTCTAATTCCCCACATAATTTAGTGCTACATGCCTCTTGAATATGACAATTTTGTTATTATAGATTCTCAGCAACCTTCTGGTCTTCATGATAGTTGTAACCGAGAATGTGGAACTACAAGTCCGTTGGGTGCCTTGGGACAACAAAGGGCAGACTCCAGATCCTAAAGAATCTTATTGCCATTTTGTAGGCAAAACTCATCTTAAGATATAACTTGCAATCCTAAAACTTGTGTTTCTCCTTCAATTCCGATAGGGGCTCGGTGTTT
>NW_007137079.1:0-9278 GCF_000164805.1 Carlito syrichta | reverse complement strand
ATGGAATGGGGAGTAATGGAATGAAGGAGAATGTAATGTAAAGTAATAGAATGGAATACAGAGGAATGGAATAATATGCAATGTAATGGAATTGACAAGAATGTAATGGAAAGGATTAGAATTTAAGGAAATGGAATGGAAAGGAATGGAATGAAATGGCGAGGATTGGAATGGAGAGAAGGCAATGAAAATAAATGAAATGAAATGGAAGGGAATTGAAATGACAGAAATGGAATGGAATGGAATGGAATGGCATGAAGAGGAAAGAAATGGAATGGAATGGAATGGAGAGAAAAGAAATGGAATGGAATGGAAAGGATTGGAATGGAGAGGAATGGAATGAAGGACAATGAAACGGCATGAACTGGACTGGAATGGAATGAAATGGAATAGAGAGGAATGAAATAGTGTGGGACGGAATGGATTTGAATGAAATGGAATGGAATGAAGCATAATGTAATGGAAGGAAATGACATCGAGATGAATGGGATGGTATGGAGAGGTTTATAATGTAATAGATGGAATGAAATGGAGAGGATTGGAATGGAATGGAATGGAGTGGAATGGAATTAAATGGAAAGGAATGGAATGGAATGGAGATGAATGAATGGAGAGGAATAGAATGAATAAGAATGGAATGGAATGGAAAACAATGGAATGGAGAGGAATGGAATGGAATGGAGAGGAATGGAATTGAATGGAATGGATGCAATGGAGGGGATTGTAATGGAATGGAAAGGAATGAAATGGAATGGAGATGAATGGATAGGAGAAAAATGAAATGCAATGAAATGGAATGGAAAGGAATGAAATAAAAAAGAATGGAGAGGAATGGAATGGAATAGAATGGAATGGAATGGAATGAAATTGAATGGAGGGAATTGATGGAGAGGAATGGAATTGAGAGTAATGGAACTCTCATTTCTCTCCATTTGATGGAGAGAAATGGAAAGTAGAGAATTGGAATGGAGTGGAATGTAATGGAATAGAATGAGAGGAATTGAATTTCGAGGAAGAATGGAGATGGATGGAATGGAGAGGTATGGAATGGAGAGGAATGAAATGAAATGGACAGTAATGGAATGGAATGGAGTGAAATGGAATGGAGAGTAATGGAATGGAGTGAAATGGAATGGAGAGTAATTTTGGTTTTTAGAGAGAGTGTTTTGCTATGACTCCCAGGCTAGTCTCAAACTCCTGGCGTCAAGTGATCCTCCTGCCTTAGTCACCTAAAGTGTAGGGTTAAGAGACAAGAATCACTATGTCTGGTTAATTATACTTTATTTTATTTTATGTTACTTTGCTTTCTACTTTACATTACTTTGCTATATTATTATTTTATTTTGCAGTGACAGGTTTTTCCAGTGAAGCACAGGCTAGTCTCAAAAACCTGACCTCAAGACATCCTCCCACCTTAGCCTCCCAAAATGGTGGGAAGAGAGCCGGAAACAACTAAGTCTGGCTAATTACTGTATTTATTTCATATTAATTTCTTTTATTTTGTTTTAATTCATTTAATTTAATTTTATTTTACTTTATCTTTTTTTGGGAGGGTACAGGGTTTTGCTATGAGTCCCAGGCTAGTCATAAACTTCTGGGCTCAAGCAATCCTCCCACCTTGGTCATCCAAAGTGTTGGGATGAAAGGCAGGAATCACTAAGTCTGGTCAATTATTTTAATTTATTTTATTTTGTTTTCGTTAATTTAATTTAATTTTCTTTTATTTTATTTTACTTGACTATTTTTCTGATTTGTATTTTTTAGAGATAGGATTTTCTATGAGGACAAGGTTAGTCTCTAATTCCTGACCTCAAGTGATCCTCCCACCTCGGCCTCCTAAAGTGCAGGGATGACAGGCAGGAAACACCAAGTTTGACTAATTATTTTGTTTTATGTTATTTTGTTTGTTTGTTTGTTTTATTTTGTGATTATATATTTTTTATTTTGTATAGATAGGGTGTTGCTAGGACACCCAGACTAGTCTAAACTCCAGGACTAAAAAGTTCCTTTTTCTCAGCCTCCCAAAGTCCTTCAATGTCAGGCAGGAACCACTAAGTCTGGCTCATTATTATATTTATTTTATGTCAATTTATTTTATTTCATTTCATTTCATTTTATTTTACTTTATTATTTTATTTTATTTTATTTTTAGAGACAGGGTTTTGCTATGATTCCCAGGCTGGTCTCAAACTCCTGGTCTCAAGTGATCCTCCAACCTCGGCCTCTAAATGTAGGGATAAGAGACAGGAAACATTATGTCTGACTAATTATATTTATTATTTTAGTTTAGTTGATTTAGTTTAGTTACTTAACTTTATTTTACTTTACTATTTTATTTATTTTATTTTTTAGAGACAGGGCTTTGCTACTACATGCAGGCTGGTCTCAAACTCCTGGCCTCAAGTGATCCTCCTGCTGTAGCCTCTTAAAGTGTAGGATTGAGAGACAGGAAACACTATGTCTGGCTAATTATATTTTATTATTTTAGTTTACTTTACTTGACCATATTAGTATTTTATTTTGTGGAGGCAGGTTTTTCCAGTGAAGCCCAGGCTAGTCTCAAAAACCTGGCCTCAAGCCACCCTCACACCTCAGCCTCCCAAAGTGGTGGGATGATAGCCAGGAACCACAAATTTTTGACTAATTATTACTAATTATTTTATTTTTAAAATTTTGTGTTATTTTAATTTAATTTAATTTAATTTACTATTTTACTTTTTTATTTTGTGGAATCAGTGTTTTGCTATGACTCCCAGATTTGTCTCAAATTCCTGGCCTCAAGCAATCCTCCCACCTTGGCCTCCTAAAGTGTAGGGTTGAGAGACAGGAACCACTATGACTAGCTAATTATTTTATTTTTTATTATTTTGTTGTGTTTTATTTTAATTTCATTTTACTTTATTTTTTTATTTTATTTTGGGGGGACAGGGTTTTGTTATGAGTCCCATGCTAGTCTCAAACTCTTGGGCTAAAGAAATCCTTCTGCCTTGGCCATTTAGAGTGCTGGGATGACAGGCAGGAACAACTAACTCTGTCAATTATCTTAATTTATATTATTTTATTTTATCTTACTTTTTAACTTTATTTTATTTTGTTTTATTTTACTTGACTATTTTTTGATTGGTATTTTTAGAGATAGGGTTTTCTATGAGGACCAGGTTAGTCTCAAACTCCTGGCTTCAAGTGATCCTCCCACCTCAGCATCCTAAAGTGCAGGGATGACAGATAGGAACCACTAAGTTTGGCTAATCATTTTATGTTATGTTATTTTGTTTTATTTTATTTTATGTATATATTCCTCTATGATTTTAGTTTGTTTCTTTGTTTTGTTTTGTTTTGTTTTGTGGAGACAGTGTGCTGCTAGGAGACTCAGTCTAGTCTAAACTCCAGACCAAAAGAGATTCTTCACCTTGGGCTCCCAAAGTATTGGGATGCCAGGTAGGAACCACTAAGTCTGGCTAAGTATTGTATTTATTTTATTTTAATTTATTTTCTTTTATTTCATTTTATTTTGTTTAACTTTTCTATTTAATTTTATCTTTTTTAAAAACAGGGTTTTGCTATGAGTCCCAGGCTGGTCTCAATCTCTTGGCCTCAAGCAAGCCTACCACCTCAGCCTCCTAAAGTATAGGGTTGAAAAATAGGAACCACTATGTCTGGCTAATTATATTTTATTATTTTATTTTATTTATTTTACTTTACTATTTTTTTTAGAGACAGTGTTTTAGACTACTCAGTTTATCTCAAACTCCTGGTCTCAAGCGATCTTCCTGCCTCAGCCTCCTAAAGTACAGGGATGAGAGACAGGAACCACTATGTCTGACTAATGATATTTTATTTTTTATTTTATTTTATTTTACTTTACTTTTTACTTTAATGTATTATTTTTTTCATTTGGTAGACACAGGTTTTTTGAATGAAGTCCAGGCTAGTCTTAAACTCCTGTCCTTAGTGATCCTCATGCCTGGGCTTTCTAATATAGTGTGATGCCAGGCAGGAACCACTAAGTATGGTCAATTATTTTATTTTATTTATTTCATTTTAATGTTTGATATTTTATTTTATTTTATACTACTTTATGGTTTTATTTTTTTATTTTGTAGAATCAGAGTTTTGCTATGACCCCCGGGCTTGTCTGAAACTCTTGACCTCAAGTTATCCTCCCACCTCAGCCTCCCAAAGTGTTGGGAAGACAGCCAGAAACCACTAAACCTGGCTAATTAATATATTTATTTGTTATTTTTTATTTTATTTTAATTCATTGTATTTAATTTTATTTTACTTTACCATTTCATATTTTTATTTTTTTGGACAGGGTTTTGATATGCTTCCCAGGCTAATCACAAACTCCTGGGCTCAAGCAATCCTCCTGCCTCAGCCATCCATTTTGCTGGGATGACAGTCAGGAACCACTAAGTTTGCCCAATTATTTTATTTTATTTTATTTTGTTTTGTTTTACTTGAATTTTTTTTGATGTGTATTTTTTACATAGGGTTTCCTATGAGGAACGGGCTAGTATCAAACTCCTGGCCTCAAACGATCTTCCCACCTCAGCCTCCTAAAGTGCAGGGATGACAGACAGGAACCACTAAGTTTGACCAATTATTTTATTTTATATTATATTGTTTTATTTTATTTTTATTTTACTTTATGATTTTATTTTTTTTATTTTATAGAGACAGTGTGTTGCTAGGAGACCCAGGCCAATCTAAACTCCAGGCCTGAAGAGATTCTTTGTCTCAACCTCACATGCTTTGATGCCAGGCAGGATCCACTAAGTCTTGCTAATTATTATATCTATTTTATTTTAATTTATTTCATTTCATTTCATTTTTATTTACTATTTTATTTTATTTTTTTTTAGAGACAGAGTTTTGCTATGAGTCCCAGGCTGGTCTCAAACTCCTGACCTCAAGTGATCTTCCTACCTCAGCCTCTTAAAATGTTGGCTTGAGAAACAGGAACCACAATGTCTACCTAATTATATATTATTATTTTAGTTTAGTTTAGTTTATCTTACTTAACTTAATTTTACTTTATTTTTTATTTTTTAGAGACAGGGTTTTTTTATGAGTTCCAGACTGGTCTCAAACTCCTGGCCTCAAGTGATCTTTCCACCACAGCCTTCTAAACTGTGGGGTTGAGAGACAGGAACCACTATGTCTGGCTAATTATATTTTATTATTTTATTTTATTTATTTTACTTTACTGTATTTTTTTATTTTGTTGATACATGTTTTTCTAATGAAGCACAGGCTAGTTTCAAACTCCTGACCTCAAGCAATCCTCTCGCCTTGGCCTTCTAAAATGCTGGGAAGTCAGGCACAAACCACTAAGTCTGGCTAATTTACTTTATTTTATTTTATTTTATGGTATTATTTTTTTATTTTGTAAAGACATGGTTTTGCTATGAGGACTAGGCTAGTCTCAAACTCCTGGCCTTAAAACATCCTTCTACCTTGGCCTCCCAAAGTGTGGGATGACACCCAGAAACCACAAAATCTGGCTAATTTGTCTTATCTTATATTGTATTGTATTATATATTATATTATATTATATACTTTTAATTTCATTTTACTTTAATTTGCTTTACCGTTTTAATTTTTTATTTTGTAGAATCAGGGATTTCTTATAACTCCCAAGCTTGTCTCAAAATTCTAGCATCAAGCTATCATCCTGCCTTGGCCTACCAAATTGCTGAGAAGACAGCCAGAATCCACTAAGTCTAGCTATTTATTATATTTATTTCATTTTAATTACTTTTATTTTATTTTAATTCAATTCATTAAATTTTATTTTACTTTACTATTATTTTTTTTTGTTTCTTGGAGACGGGGTTTGCTATGAGTCCCAGGGTAGTCTCAAATTCCTGGGCTAAGCAATGCTCCTGACTTGACCTTACAAAGTGCTGGGATGACAGGCAGGAACCACTAAGTCTGGCCATTTATTTTAATTATTTTATTTTATTTCTATTTATTTTATTTTACTTGACTTTTTTTGGTTTTATTTTTTTAGAGATCAGGTTTTCTATGAGGACCAGGCAAGTCTCAAACTCCTCCACTCAAGTGATCCTCCTGCCTCGGCCTCCTAAAGTACAGAAATGACAGGCAGGAAACACTAATTTTGGCTAATTATTTTATTTTATTTTTTTATAATTTACTTGATTATTTTATTTTTTTATTTTGTTGAGACAGTATGCTGTTAGTAAGTCCAGGCTAGTCTAAACTCCACGCCTAAAGCAATCCTCTCACCTTGCCTCCCAAAGTGTTGGACTGCCAGGCAGGAACCACTAAGTCTGTCTAATTTTTATTTATTTATTTTTTGGTGACAGGGCTTTGCTATGAGTCCCAGGCTAGTCTCCTACTCCTGGTTTCAAGAGATCCTCCCATCTCAGTCTCTCAAAGTGCTGGGATGCCAGCCAGGAACCACTAAGTCTAACTAATTATTTAATTGAATTGAATTTATTTAATTTTATTTCATTTTACATTACTATTTATTTATTTTTATTTTTTTAGAGACAGGTGTCTGCTATGAGTATCAGGATAGATGTAAACTCCTGGCCTCAAGCAATCCTCACACTAGTACCTTCAAAAGTTTGGGGATGACAGGCAAGAACTGCTATTATTTTATCATTTTATTTTATTTTACTTTACTTACTTTTTTATTTTTTATTTTTTAGAGTCAGGGTTTCATGATGAGTCCCAGACTAGTCTCAAACACTTGACCTCAAGAGATCCTCCCACCTTGGCCTCCAAAAATTCTGGGATGCCAGGCAGGAACCACTAAGTCTGGCTAATTATTATATTTATTTTATTTTAATTTATTTTATTTCATGTCATGTTATTTTACATTACTATTTTATTTTTTTCACAGATAGGTTTCTTCTGTGAGTCTCAAGCTAGTCTCAAGCTCTTGACCTCAAGCAATCCTCCCACCTCAGCCTTCCAAAGTTTTGGGATGACAGAGGAAAACTACTACGTCTGGCCAAATATTATTTTATTTTATTTTACTTTACTTTAGCGTTTTTTTTATTTTTTAGAGTTGGGGTTTTGCTATGAGTCCCAGGGTAGTCTCAAACTCCTAGCTTCAAGCAATCCTTACGCCTCAGCCTCCCAAAGTGCTGGGATGCCAGGCAGGAACCAATAAGTTTGACTAATTACTACATTTATTTTATTTTATTTTAATTTATTTTATTTTATTTATTTATTTTTTAGAGACAGGGCTATGAGTCACAAGCTTGTCTCAAAATCCTGACCTCAAGCAATCCTCCTGCCTCAGCCTCCTACAGTGCATGGTGAGAGACAGGAACCAGTATGTCTGGCTAATTACACTTTATTATTTTATTTTATTTCACTTTACTGTTTTTTTTTATTTTTTAGAAACAGAGTTTTGCTATGACTCCCAGCCTTGCCTCAAACTCCTGACCTCAAGCAATACTCCCCTCTCGGCCTCCTAAAGTGCAGGGATAAGATACAGGAACCACAATGTCTGGTCAATTATATTTTATATTATTTTATTTCACTTTACTTTAATTTTAGTTTACTATATTATTATTTTATTTCATAGAGACAGGTTTTTCTAATGAAGACAATGCTATCCTCAAACTCCTGTCCTCAAGCAATCCTAATGCATCTGTCTTCTAAAATGATGGGATGCTGGGCACAAACAAGTAAGTCTGGCTAATTATTTTATTTATTTTATTTTATTTTACTATTTTATTTTTTGACACAGGGTTTAGCTGAGTCCCAGGCTAGTCTAAAACTTCTGGCTTCAAGCAAGCCTCCAGTCTCAGCCTGCCCAAGTGCTGGGATGAGAGACAGGAACCACTAAGTCTGGCTAATTATTATATTTATTTTATTTTTTATTTTAGTTCATTTCATTTTATCTTCTATTTTTTTTATTTATTAGTGACAGGGTTTTGCTATGAGTCCCAGACTGGTCTCAAACTCCTGTCCTCAAGTGATCCTCCCACCATGACCTCCTATAGTGCAGGGATGAGAGACAGGAATCAATATGTCTGTCTAATTACTTGATTTTTTATTTTATTTTATTTTATCTTGTTTTATTTTACTTTACCTTACTTTAATTTATTTATTTTTTAAAACTAATTTTATTTGATATTATTTTATTTTACTTTACTATTTTATTATTTTATTTTTTACATTCAGGGTTTTGCTATAAGTCCCAGGTTAGTATCAAATTCCTGGCTTCAAGTGATCCTCCCACTTCGGCCTCCAAAGTACTGGGATGCCTAGCAGGAACCACTAAGTCTGGCTAATTATTATATTTATTTTATTTTATTTCATTTCTTTTTTTTAACTTTACTATTTCATTTTATTTTTTTTTGAGTTGGAGTCTCACTCTGTCACCCAGACTAGAGTGTAGTCACCACTCCCCACCACTGCAGCCTCAACCTTCTGGGCCCCAGCAATCCTTCTGCCTCAGCCTTACAAGTAGACGGAATTACATGCATGTGCTACCATGCCCAACTAATTTTTTGATTTATTGTAGAGATGAGGTCTCACCAAGTTGCCCAGGTGGGTCTTGAGCCCGTGGCATGGGCTCAGGCAATCCACTCACCTCAGCCTCCCAAAGCATGGGTTTACAGGCTGAACCACCGAGCACATCTCTTATTTTTCATGTTTAAAGACAGGGTTTTGCTATGAGCCACAGGCTGGTCTCAAACTCCTGGCCTCAAGTGATCCTTTTGCCTCTGCCTCATAAAGGGTAGGGTTGAGAGACAGGAACCACTATGTCTGGCCAATTATGTTTTATTGTTTTATGTTACTTTACTATTTTTTTTAGAAATGGGGTTTTGTTTTGACTCACAGGCTTGTCTCAAACTCCTGGCCTCAAGTGATCTCCCTCCTCGGCCTCTTAAAATGCATGTGTGAGAGACAGGAGTCACTATGTCTTGCTAATTATATTTTATTATTTTATTTTATTTTACTTTACTTTACTTTACTCTGCCTTAGTAGAATTTTTTTTTTAGTTTTTAGAGATAGATTTTTTTCAATTAAGTCCAGGTTGTCTCAAACTCCTGACTTCAAGTGATCCCCAAGCCTTGGCCTCCCAAAGTGACAGGATGCCAGGCAGGAACCACAATGTATGGCTAATTATTATATTCATTTTATTTTATTTTACTTTACTGTTTTATGCTGTAGAGAAATGGTTTTGCAATGAGAGCTAGGCTTATCTCAACTCCTGGCCTCCAGAAAATCCTCCCACCTTGGCTCCAAGTGGTGAAATGACAGCCAGGAACCACAAAGTCTGGCTA
>NW_007137078.1:0-3227 GCF_000164805.1 Carlito syrichta | reverse complement strand
TTAGTTTACTTAACTTTATTTTACTTTACTATTTTATTTTTTTTATTTTTTAGAGACAGGGTTTTGCTACAACTCCCAGACTGGTCTCAAAATCCTAAAGTGTAGGGTTGAGAGACAGGAAACACTATGTCTGGCTAATTATATTTTATTATTTTATTTTACTTTACTTGACCATATTAGTATTTTATTTTGTGGAGGCAGGTTTTTCCAGTGAAGCCCAAGCTAGTCTCAAAAACCTGGCCTCAAGCCACCCTCACACCTTGGCCTCCCAAAGTGGTGGGATGATAGCCAGGAACCACAAATTCTGATGAATTATTTTATTTTATTTCATTTTTTTAAAATTATATTATTTTATTTTATTTTAATTTAATTTACTATTTTACTTTTTTATTTTGTAGAATCAGTGTTTTGCTATGACTCCCAGACTTATCTCAAACTCCTGGCCTCAAGCAATCCTCCCACCTTGGTCTCCTAAAGTGTAGGGTTGAGAGACAGGAACCACAATGTCTAGCTAATTATTTTAGTTTTTATTATTTTGTTTAATTTTAATTTTACTTTACTTTGTGGTTTTATTTTTGTATTTTTTGGGGACAGGGTTTTGTTATGAGTCCCATGCTAGTCTCAAACTTTTGGGCTAAAGAAATCCTTCTGCCTTGGCCATCTAGAGTGCTGGAATGACAGGCAGGAACCACTAAGTCTGGCCAATTATCTTAATTTATATTATTTCACTTTACCTTACTTTTTAACTTTATTTTATTTTGTTTTATATTACTTGACTATTTTTTATTTGTATTTTTAGAGATAGGATTTTCTATGAGGACCAGGTTAGTCTCAAACTCCTGGCCTCAAGTGATCCTCCCACCTCAGCATCCTAAAGTGCAGGGATTGCAGATAGGAACCACTAAGTTTGGCTAATCATTTTATTTTATGTTATTTTGTTTTATTTTATTTTATGTATATATCTATTTATGATTTTAGTTTGTTTTTGAGTTAGAGTCTCACTCTATCACCCAGACTGGAGTGCAGTGGCGGCTCCCAGCCACTGCAACCTTGACCTGCTGCGCTCCAGCGATCCTTCCGCCTCAGCCATCCAAGTAGCCTGAATTACAGGCATGCGCTACCATGCCTGGCTGATTTTTTATTTTATTGTAGAGATGAGATCTCACTGACCAGGTGGGTCTCGAACCTGCAGGCTCAGGCAAGTCACTCACCTCAGCCTCCCAAAGGCACAGGATTACAGGCTGAGCCACTGAGTCCAGCTAGTTATTTATTTACTTTTTTTTTTTAGAGATAGTGTGCTGCTAGGAGACTTAGTCTAGTCTAAACTCCAGGCCAAAAGAGATCCTTTGCCTTGGACTCCCAAAGTGTTGGGATGCCAGGTAGGAACCCCTAAGTCTGGCTAAGTATTATATTTATTTAATTTTAATTTTATTTTATTTTGTTTAACTTTACTATTTAATTTTTTTTTTTTTTTAAAAAACAGGGTTTTGCTATGAGTACCAGGCTGGTCTCAATATCTTGGCCTCAAGCAAGCCTACCACCTCAGTCTCCTAAAGTGTAGGAATGTAGGGTTGAAAAAAAGGAACCACTATGTCTGGCTAATTATATATTATTATTTTATTTTATTTATTTTACTTTTTTTTTTTTAGAGACAGCGTTTTGTTATGACTACTCACCTTATCTCAAACTCCTGGCCTCAAGTGATCCTCCTGCCTCAGCCTCCTAAAGTGCAGGGATGAGAGACAAGAACCACTATGTCTGACTATATTTATATTTTATTTTATTTTACTTTACTTTACATTTTACTTTACTGTATTATTTTTTCATTTGGTAGACACAGGTTTTTTGAATGAAGTCCAGGCTAGTCTTAAACTCCTGTCCTTAGTGATCCTCACGCATGGACCTTCTAATATAGTGTGATGCCAGGCAGGAACCACAAAGTATGGCTAATTATTTTATTTTATTTATTTTAATGTTTGATATTTTATTTTATGTTACTTTATGGTTTTATTTTTTTGTTTTGTAAAATCAGGGTTTTGTTATGATTCCCGGGCTTGTCTGAAACTCCTGGACTCAAGTGATCCTCCCACCTCAGTCTCCCAAAGTATTGGAAAAACAGACAGAAACCACTAAATCTGGCTAATTAATATATTTATTTCATGTTATTTTTTATTTTATTTTAATTCATTGTATTTAATTTTATTTTACTTTACCATTTTATGTTTTTATTATTTGTGGACAGGGTTTTGCTATGAGTCTCAGGCTAGTCACAAACTCCTGGGCTCAAACAATCTTCTTCTGCCTCAGCCATTCACTTTGCTGGGATGACAGGCAAGAACCACTAAGTCTGTCCATTTATTTTAATTTATTTTATTTTGTTTTGTTTTATTTTATTTTATTTTGTTTTACTTGAATATTTTTTTGATTTGTATTTTTTACAGATAGGGTTTCCTTATGAGGACCAGGCTAGTTTCAAACTCCTGGTCTTCAAGCGATCTTCTCACTCAGCCTCCTAGAGTGCAGGAATGACAGGCAGGAACCACTTAAGTTTGGCCAAATATTTTATTTTATATTATATTGTTTTATTTTATTTTTATTTACTTTATGATTTTATTTTTTTATTTTGTAGAGATAGCGTGTTGCTAGGAGACACAGGTCAATCTAAACTCCAGGCCTAAACAGATTCTTTGTCTCAACCTCACATCCTTTGATGCCAGGCAGGAACCACTATGTCTGGCTAATTATTATATTTATTTTATTTTAATTTATTTTATTTTATTTCATTTCATTTTATTTTATTTTTATTTACTATTTTATTTTATTTTTAGAGACAGGGTTTTGCTATGAGTCCCAGGCTGGTCTCAAACTCCCAACCTCAAGTGATCTTCCCACCTCAGCCTCCTAAAATGTTGGGTTGAGAGACAGGAACCACAATGTCTGCCTAATTATATATTATTATTTTAGTTTAGTTTAGTTTAGCTTACTTAATTTTACTTTATTCTTTTATTTTTTAGAGACAGGGTTTTTTTTTTATGAATTCCAGGCTGGTCTCAAACTCCTAGCCTCAAGTGATCTTCCCACTGTGGCCTTCTAAACTGTGGGTTTGAGAGACAGGAACCACTATGTCTGGTTAACTATATTTTATTATTTTATTTTATTTATTTTACTTTACTTTACTGTATTATTTTTTTATTTTGTTCATACAGGTTTTTCTAATGAAGCCCAGG
>NW_007137077.1:0-7336 GCF_000164805.1 Carlito syrichta | reverse complement strand
TCAAGCCACCCTCACACCTTGGCCTCCCAAAGTGGTGGGATGATAGCCAGGAACCACAAATTCTGATGAATTATTTTATTTTATTTCATTTTTTTAAAATTATATTATTTTATTTTATTTTAATTTAATTTACTATTTTACTTTTTTATTTTGTAGAATCAGTGTTTTGCTATGACTCCCAGACTTATCTCAAACTCCTGGCCTCAAGCAATCCTCCCACCTTGGTCTCCTAAAGTGTAGGGTTGAGAGACAGGAACCACAATGTCTAGCTAATTATTTTAGTTTTTATTATTTTGTTTAATTTTAATTTTACTTTACTTTGTGGTTTTATTTTTGTATTTTTTGGGGACAGGGTTTTGTTATGAGTCCCATGCTAGTCTCAAACTTTTGGGCTAAAGAAATCCTTCTGCCTTGGCCATCTAGAGTGCTGGAATGACAGGCAGGAACCACTAAGTCTGGCCAATTATCTTAATTTATATTATTTCACTTTACCTTACTTTTTAACTTTATTTTATTTTGTTTTATATTACTTGACTATTTTTTATTTGTATTTTTTAGAGATAGGATTTTCTATGAGGACCAGGTTAGTCTCAAACTCCTGGCCTCAAGTGATCCTCCCACCTCAGCATCCTAAAGTGCAGGGATTGCAGATAGGAACCACTAAGTTTGGCTAATCATTTTATTTTATGTTATTTTGTTTTATTTTATTTTATGTATATATCTATTTATGATTTTAGTTTGTTTTTGAGTTAGAGTCTCACTCTATCACCCAGACTGGAGTGCAGTGGCGGCTCCCAGCCACTGCAACCTTGACCTGCTGCGCTCCAGCGATCCTTCCGCCTCAGCCATCCAAGTAGCCTGAATTACAGGCATGCGCTACCATGCCTGGCTGATTTTTTATTTTATTGTAGAGATGAGATCTCACTGACCAGGTGGGTCTCGAACCTGCAGGCTCAGGCAAGTCACTCACCTCAGCCTCCCAAAGGCACAGGATTACAGGCTGAGCCACTGAGTCCAGCTAGTTATTTATTTACTTTTTTTTTTTAGAGATAGTGTGCTGCTAGGAGACTTAGTCTAGTCTAAACTCCAGGCCAAAAGAGATCCTTTGCCTTGGACTCCCAAAGTGTTGGGATGCCAGGTAGGAACCCCTAAGTCTGGCTAAGTATTATATTTATTTAATTTTAATTTTATTTTATTTTGTTTAACTTTACTATTTAATTTTTTTTTTTTTTTAAAAAACAGGGTTTTGCTATGAGTACCAGGCTGGTCTCAATATCTTGGCCTCAAGCAAGCCTACCACCTCAGTCTCCTAAAGTGTAGGAATGTAGGGTTGAAAAAAAGGAACCACTATGTCTGGCTAATTATATATTATTATTTTATTTTATTTATTTTACTTTTTTTTTTTTAGAGACAGCGTTTTGTTATGACTACTCACCTTATCTCAAACTCCTGGCCTCAAGTGATCCTCCTGCCTCAGCCTCCTAAAGTGCAGGGATGAGAGACAAGAACCACTATGTCTGACTATATTTATATTTTATTTTATTTTACTTTACTTTACATTTTACTTTACTGTATTATTTTTTCATTTGGTAGACACAGGTTTTTTGAATGAAGTCCAGGCTAGTCTTAAACTCCTGTCCTTAGTGATCCTCACGCATGGACCTTCTAATATAGTGTGATGCCAGGCAGGAACCACAAAGTATGGCTAATTATTTTATTTTATTTATTTTAATGTTTGATATTTTATTTTATGTTACTTTATGGTTTTATTTTTTTGTTTTGTAAAATCAGGGTTTTGTTATGATTCCCGGGCTTGTCTGAAACTCCTGGACTCAAGTGATCCTCCCACCTCAGTCTCCCAAAGTATTGGAAAAACAGACAGAAACCACTAAATCTGGCTAATTAATATATTTATTTCATGTTATTTTTTATTTTATTTTAATTCATTGTATTTAATTTTATTTTACTTTACCATTTTATGTTTTTATTATTTGTGGACAGGGTTTTGCTATGAGTCTCAGGCTAGTCACAAACTCATGGGCTCAAACAATCTTCTCTGCCCTAGCCATTCTCTTGCTGGGATGACAGGCAAGAAGCACTAAGTCTGTCCATGTATATTAACTATATTATCTGTTTTGTTTTTATTTTATTTTATTTTGTTTTACTTGAATATTTTTTTGATTCGTATTTGTTTACAGATAGGGTTTCCTATGAGGACCAGGCTAGTATCAAACTCCTGGTCTCAAGCGATCTTCTCACCTCAGCCTCCTAGAGTGCAGGAATGACAGGCAGGAACCACTTAAGTTTGGCCAATTATTTTATTTTATATTATATTGTTTTATTTTATTTTTATTTTACTTTATGATTTTATTTTTTTATTTCGTAGAGATAGCGTGTTGCTAGGAGACCCAGGTCAATCTAAACTCCAGGCCTAAACAGATTCTTTGTCTCAACCTCACATCCTTTGATGCCAGGCAGGAACCACTATGTCTGGCTAATTATTATATTTATTTTATTTTAATTTATTTTATTTTATTTCATTTCATTTTATTTTATTTTTATTTACTATTTTATTTTATTTTTAGAGACAGGGTTTTGCTATGAGTCCCAGGCTGGTCTCAAACTCCCAACCTCAAGTGATCTTCCCACCTCAGCCTCCTAAAATGTTGGGTTGAGAGACAGGAACCACAATGTCTGCCTAATTATATATTATTATTTTAGTTTAGTTTAGTTTAGCTTACTTAATTTTACTTTATTCTTTTATTTTTTAGAGACAGGGTTTTTTTTTTATGAATTCCAGGCTGGTCTCAAACTCCTAGCCTCAAGTGATCTTCCCACTGTGGCCTTCTAAACTGTGGGTTTGAGAGACAGGAACCACTATGTCTGGTTAACTATATTTTATTATTTTATTTTATTTATTTTACTTTACTTTACTGTATTATTTTTTTATTTTGTTCATACAGGTTTTTCTAATGAAGCCCAGGCTAGTTTCAAACTCCTGGCCTAAAGCAATCTTCTCACCTTGCCTTCTAAAATGCTGGGAAGCCCGGCACGAACCACTAAGTCTGGCTAATTATTTTACTTTATTTTATTTTATTTTACGGTGATTTTGTTTATTTTGTAGAGACATGGTTTTGCTATTAGGACTAGGCTAGTCTCAAACTCCTGGCCCTAAGCCATCCTTTCACCTCGGCCTCACAAAATGGTGGGATGACACCCAGAAACCACAAAATGTGGCTAATTTATCTTATATTGTATTGTATTGTGTTGTATTGTATTATATTATATATTTTTAATTTTATTTTACTTTAATTTACTTTACCATTTTAATTTTTTATTTTGTAGAATCAGGGTTTTGTTATGACTCCCAAGCTTGTCTCAAAATTCTAGCATCAAGCTTCATCCTGCCTTGGCCTACCAAATTGCTGGGAAGACAGCCAGAATCCACTAAGTCTGGCTATTTATTATATTTATTTCATTTTAATTACTTTTATTTTATTTTAATTCAATTTATTAAATTTTATTTTACTTTACTATAATTTTATTATTTTTTGGAGACAGGGTTTTGCTATGAGTCCCAGGGTAGTCTTAAATTCCTGGGCTAGCAATGCTCCCAACTTGACCTTAAAAAGTGCTGGGATGACAGGCAGGAACCACTAAGTCTGGCCAATTATTTTAATTATTTTATTTTATTTCTATTTATTTTATTTTATTTGACTTTTTTGGTTTTAATTTTTTAGAGATTGGGTTTTGTATGAGGACCAGGCAAGTCTCAACCTTCTCCCCTCAAGTGATTCTCCTGCCTCAGCCTCCTAAAGTGCAGAAATGACAGGCAGGAAACACTAATTTTGGCTAATTATTTTATTTTGCTTTATTTTATTTTATTATAATTTACTTTATTATTTTACTTTTTTTTATTTTGTTGAGACAGTGTGTTGCTAGTAAGTCCAGGCTAGTCTAAACTCGAGGACTAAAGCAATCTTTTCACCTTGGCCTCCCAAGTTGTTGGACTGCCAGGCAGGAACCACTAATTCTGGTTAATTTTTATTTTTTTATTTTTTGGTGACAGGGTTTTGCTATGAGTCCCAGGCTAGTCTCAAACTCCTGGCTTCAAGAGATCCTCCCATCTCAGTCTCTCAAAGTGCTGGGATGCCAGTCAGGAACCACTAAGTCTAGCTAATTTTTTAATTTTAATTGAATTTATTTAATTTTTATTTTCATTTTACTTTACTATTTTATTTATTTTTATTTTTTTAGAGACAGGTGGCTGCTAGGAGTATCAGGATAGATGTGAACTCCTGGCCTCAAGCAATCCTCACTCCAGTACCTTCAAATGTTCTGGGATGACAGGCAAGAACCACTAAGTCTGGCTAATTACTTTATTTTATCATTTTATTTTGTTTTATTTTACTTTACT
The DNA here is from genome assembly GCF_000164805.1 of Carlito syrichta. Lineage (NCBI taxonomy): Eukaryota > Metazoa > Chordata > Mammalia > Primates > Tarsiidae > Carlito > Carlito syrichta. The sequence continues at coordinate 2,919 of NW_007137077.1, read as the reverse complement.
TACTTTTTTTATTTTTTACTTTTTAGAGTCAGGGTTTCACTATGAATCCCAGACTAGTCTCAAACTCTTGACCTTAAGTGATCCTCCTACCTCGGCCTCCAAAAATGCTGGGATGCCAGGCAGGAACCACTAAGTCTGGTTAATTATTATGTTTATTTTATTTTAATTTATTTTATTTCATGTCATTTTATTTTACATTACAATTTTATTTTTCTACAGATTTATTTTCTACAGATTAATTTTATTTTTCACAGGTTTCTCCTGTGAGTCTCAAGCTAGTCTCAAACTCTTTGCCTCAAGCAATCCTCCCACCTCAGCCTTCCAATGTGTTGGGATGACAGAGAGAAACCAGATATTATTTTATTTTATTTTACTTTACTTTACTTTAGCATTTTTTTTTATTTTTTAGAGTTGGGGTTTTTCTATGAGTCTCAGGGTAGTCTCAAGCTCCTGGCTTCAAGCAATCCTTACACCTCGGCCTCCCAAAGTGATGGGATGCCAGGCAGGAACTAATAAGTTTGACTAATTACTACATTTATTTTATTTCAATTTATTTTATTTTATTTTATTTTACTATTTTATTTATTTATTTTTTAGAGACAGGGCTATGAGTCACACGCTTGTCTCAAAATCCTGGCCTCAAGCAATCCTCCTGCTTCGGCCTCCTAAAGTGCATGGTGAGAGACAGAAACCAGTATGTCTGGCTAATTACATCTTATTTGTTTATTTTATTTCACTTTACTGTTTTTTTTTATTTTTTACAAACAGGGTTTTGCTATGACTCCCAACTTTGCCTCAAACTCCTGACCTCAAGCAACACTCCCCTCTCGGCCTCCTAAAGTGCAGGGATGAGATACAGAAACCACAATGTCTGGTTAATTATATTTTATATTATTTTATTTCACTTTACTTTAATTTTAGTTTACTTTACTATATTATTTTTTTATTTCATAGAGAAAGGCTTTTCCAATGAAGACAATGCTATTCTCAAACTCCTGTCCTCAAGCAATCCTAATGCCTCTGCCTTCTAAAATGATGTGATGCCAGGCACGAACAATTAAGTCTGACTAATTATTTTATTTATTTTATTTTATTTTACTTTACTATTTTATTTTTTTTGACAAAGGGTTTTGATGAATCCCAGGCTAGTCTAAAACTTCTGGTTTCAAGCAATCCTCCAGTCTCAGCCTGCCAAAGTTCTGGGATGAGAGACAGAAACCACTAAGTCTGGCTAATTATTATATTTATTTTATTTTTTTATTTTAATTCATTTCATTTTATTTTATTTTACTTTCTATTTTTTAAAATTTATTAGTGACAGGGTTTTGCTATGAGTCCCAGGCTGGTCCCAAACTCGTGTCTTCAAGCAATCCTCACAACTCAGCATCCCAAAGTGCTGGGATGCAAGGCACAAATCAATAAGTTTGACTAATTACTACATTTATTTTATTTTATTTTATTTTAGTATTTTAGTATTTTTATTTTTTAGAGACAGGGTTATGAGTCCCAAGCTTGTCTCAAAATCCTGGCCTCAAGTGATCCTCCCACCTCAGCTTCCTAAAGTGCAGGGGTGAGAGACAGGAACCATTGTGTCTGACTAATTATATTTTATATTTCATTTTATTTTATTTTGCTTTACTTTACTATTTTTTTTATTATGTAGAGATAGGTTTTTCCAGTGAAGCCCATGCTGGTCTCAAACTCCTGGCCTCTAGCAATTGCCATGCCTTGGCCTTCTAAAATGATGGGATGCCAGACATTAACCGCTTAGTCTGACTAATTATTTTATTTTATTTTACTTTACTTTTTTATTTTTTTATTTTTTCAAGACAAGGTTTTGCTATGAGTCCCAGGCTAGTCTAAAACTCCTGGCTTCAGGTGATCCTTCTGCCTTGGTCTGCCAAAGTGCAGGGATGACAAACAGGAACCACCAGGTCTGGCATATTATTATATTTATTTTATTTTATTTTATTTTACCTTACTTTCCTATTTAATTTTTTTAATTTTTAGAGAGAGGGTTTGGCTTTGAGTCTCAGGCTGGTCTCAAACTCCTGGACTCAAGTGATCCCCTTGGCTCTGCATCCTAAAGTACAAAGATGAGAGAGAGGGTCCACTATGTCTGAATAATTATATTTTATTATTTTATTTTATTTTACTTTACTATTTAATTTTTTTATTTTTTAGAGACAGGTTTTTTTTTATGACTCCCAGGTTTGTGTCAAACTACTGGCCTCAAGAGATCCTCCCTCTTCGGCCTCTTAAAGTACAGGGATGAGAGACAGGAAACACTATGTCTGGATAATTTATTTTATTATTTTATTTTACTTTACTATTTTATTTTTATTTTTTGGAGACAGGGCTTTGCTATGACACCTGGCTTGTCTCAAACCCCTGACCTCAAGTAATCCTCCTGCCTCAGCCTCCCAAAGTGTTAGGAAGACAGCTAGAAACCACTAAGTCTGGCTAATTATTATATTTATTTCATATTAATTTCTTTTTTAAATTTTATTTCACGTTTTTAAATTTTATTTTACTTTACTTTTTAAAAAAAATTTTAGAGACAAAATTATACTATGAGTTCCAGGCTGGTCTCAAACTCCTCACCTCAAGCAATTCTCCCACTTAAAGGACAGGTATGAGAGACAGGAACTACTATGTCTGGCTAATTTTATTTTATTGTATTTTATTTTACTTTTCTTTACTTTCTACTTTACTTAACCTGGCTTTACATCACCATATTATTTTTTAATTTGGAGAGTCATGGTTTTGCTATGAGTCCCAGGCTAGTCTCAAACTCCTGGACTTCAGCATTCCTCCTGCCTCAGCCTTCCAAAGTGCTGGGATGACAGGCAGCAACCACTATGTCTGGTCAATTATCTCCATTTATTTTATTTTATCTTATTTTTTATTTGATTTTAA
>NW_007137076.1:0-726 GCF_000164805.1 Carlito syrichta | reverse complement strand
CTGCTAATTATTTTATTTTATTTTATTTTATTTTATTTAACAACTTAATTTTTTAATTTTATAGAGACATGGTTTTGCAATGAGGACTCAGCTAGTCTCAAACTCCTGGTCTCACACCACCCTCCTGCCTGGGCCTTCCAAAGTGGTGGGATGACAACCAGGAACCACAAAGCCTGGGTAATTTTTTATTTTATTTTATTTTATTTTAATTTCATTTTACTTTATTTTGCTTTATTTTAATTTAATTTACTTTACATTTTAATTTTTTATTTTGTCAAATCATGGTTTTACTCTGACTCCCAGCATTGTCTCAAACTTCTGGCCTCAAGCAATCCTCTTGCCTCCACATCCTATAGTGATGGGAAGACAACCAGAAACCACTAAATCTGGCTAAATATTATACGTAATTCATTTTAATTTCTTTTATTTTAATTTAATTCATTTTGTTTTATTTTCCTGTTTTATTTTCCTATTTTTTGGAGACAGGGTTTTGCTATGAGTCCCAGGCTAGTCTCAAACCCCTGGACTCAAGAAATTCTCCAACCTTGGCCTTCAAAGGGCTGAAATAACAGGCAGGAACCACTAAGTCTGACCAATTATCTTATTTTATTTTATTTTATTTTTTGAATTTTTTTTTTTTCTATTTTTGAGTGATTGGGTTTTCTATGAGGACCAAGCAAGTCTCAAACTCCTAGCCTCAAGTGATGCTGCTACTTGGCCACCTAA
>NW_007137075.1:0-622 GCF_000164805.1 Carlito syrichta | reverse complement strand
AAAGACAGTGATTTCCTATGAATCCCAGGCTACTCTCAAACTGCTGGCCTCAAGCTATCCTTCTGCCTCTGCCTTCCAGAGTGCTGGGATGATAGGAAGGAACCACTAGACTGGGTTAATTATTTTAATTTGTTTTATTCTATTTTAATTTATTTCATTTTATCTTATTTTATGTTACTATTTTTTTAAAGACAGGGTTTTCTATGAGGGCTAAGCTAGAATCAAACTAATGGCCTAAAGTGATGTTCCTGTGCTGGGCTTGGTGGCTCAGCCTGTAATCCCATGCCTTTGGGAGGTTGAGGTGAGTGGATTGCCTGAGCCCATGGGTTCGAGACCCACCTGGGCAGGCGAGACCTCATCTCTACAATAAATCAAAAAATCAGTCAGGCATGAAAGCGTACGCCTATAATTCCAGCTACTCGGAAGGCTGAGGTGGAAGGATTGCTGGAGCCCAGCAGGTCGAAGCTGCGGTGACTGGGAGCAGCCACTGCACTCTAATCTGGGTGACAGAGTGAGACTCCAACTCAATAAATAAATAAATAAATAAATAAATAAATAAATAAATAAATAAAATTATCCTCCTGCCTTGGCCTCCTAAAGTGCAGAGATGACAGACAGGAAG
>NW_007137074.1:0-705 GCF_000164805.1 Carlito syrichta | reverse complement strand
CTACTCGGAGGCTGAGGTGGAAGGATTGCTGGAGTCCAGCAGGTCGAAGCTGCGGTGACTGGGAGCAGCCACTGCACTCTAATCTGGGTGACAGAGTGAGACTCCAACTCAATAAATAAATAAATAAATAAATAAATAAATAAATAAATAAATAAATAAAATTATCCTCCTGCCTTGGCCTCCTAAAGTGCAGAGATGACAGACAGGAACCTGTAAGTTTGTACAATTATTTTATTTTTTTATTTTGGTTTAGTTTTCTTTATTTATATATATATATATATATATATATATATATTTTTTTTTTTTTTTTTTTTTGTAGAGACAGGATTTTGCTAGGAGGTCCAGGCTAGTCTAAACGCCTGGCCTCAAGTGATCCTCCCATGTTGGTCTCCCAAAGTGCTGGCATGCCAGGCAGGGACTACTAAATCTGGCTATTTATTTAATTTTATTTCTCTATACCATTTTATTTTTTATTTATTAGAGACAGGGTTTTGCTATGAGTGCCAGGCTAGTCTCAAACTCCTGGCCTCATGCAATATTCCCACCTTGGCTTTCCAAAATGTTGGGATCACAGACAGAAATCCCTAAGTCTGATAAATTATTTTAATTTATTTTATTTTGTTTTATTTTACTTTTTTTTTTAATTTTTAGAGACAGAGTCTGGCTATGAATCCCAGGCTAGTCTCAAACTCCTGTCCTCAAGCA
>NW_007137073.1:0-5361 GCF_000164805.1 Carlito syrichta | reverse complement strand
GGAACCACGAAGCCAGGATAATTATTTTATTTTGCTGCATTTTGATTTATATTATATTATTTTATTTTAATTTACTTTACTATTTATCTTTACTTTGTAGACATAGGGTTTTGCTATGAGGCCCAGACTAGTCTCAAACTCCTGGTCTCTAGCAATCCTCTTGCCTTGGCTTCCAAAAGTGCTCAGAAGACAGCCAGAAACCACTAAGCTTGATGAATTATTATACTTATTTAATTTTAATTGATTTAATTTCAATATATTTTTTTTATTTTACTTTATTGTTATTATTATTTTTTATTTTCTAGAGACAGGGTTTTGCTATGAGTTCCAGGCTAATGTCTAACTCCTGGCCTTAAGATATCCTCCCGCCTCGGCCTCCCAAAGTGCTGGAATGACAGGCAGGACCCACTTAGTCTGGCTAATTATTTTATTTTATTTTACTTTACTAATTTTTTTTAAAAGACATGGTTTCACTATGAGGCCCAGGCTAGTCTCATACTCCTGGCCTCAAGCATCTTCCTGCTTTGGACTCCTAATATGCTGGGATGTCAGGCAAGAACTACTAAGACTGACTAATTTTTAAATTTTATTTATTTTTTTCTATTCTCTTCCATTTTATTTTGTTTTATTTAATTTTGCTTTATTTTATTTTATTTTACTTCACTATTTCACTTATTTATTTTTTAGAGACAGCATTTTGTTAGGGAGCTGAGGCTAGTCTCAAACTCCTAGCCTAACGTGATCCTCTTGCCTTGGCCTCCAAAAGTGCTGGGAAGACAGCCAGAAACCATTAAGCCTGACTAATTATTCTATTTATTTTATTTTAATTTATTTAATTTAACTTTATTATTATTATTATTTTATTTTATAAAGACAGGGTTTTGCTATGAATTCCAGGCTAGGCTCTAACACCAGGCCTCAAGTCATTCTCCAGCCTTGGCCTCCCAAAGTACAGGAATGACAGGCAGGAACCCACTAGTCTGGTTAATTATTTTATTTTATTTTATTTTACTTTACTATTTTATTTTTTTATTTTGTAGAGACGGTGTTTTGTTAGGGAGCCCAGGCTAGCCTCAAACTTCTGGCCTAGCGATCCCCCCGCCTCAGCCTCCAAATTGCTAGGAAGACATCCAGAAACCACTAAATCTGGCTCATTATTACATTTGTTTTACTTTATTTTACTTTTCTATTCTATCTTTCATTTTCTTGAGACACGGTTTTACTATGAAGACCAGGCTAGTCTCAAACTCCTGGTCTTAAGCAATCTTCCCACCTCGGCCTCCCAATATGCTGGGATGTCAGGCAGGAACCCTGAGACTGGCTAATTATTCTATTCTATTCTATTCTATTCTATTTTACTTTACTATTTTATTTTTTTATTTGTAGAGACAGTGTTTTGCTATGAAGCCCAGGCTAGTCTTAAACTCCTGAACTCAAGTGATCCTCATGCCTTGGCCTCCCATAGTGCTGGGATGACAGGCAGGAAACACTAAGTCTGCTTAATCATTTTATTTTTCTATTTTACTTTATTATTTTGTTTTTATTTGTAGAGACCTGGTTTTGCTATGAGACCCAGGCTAGTCTAAAACTCTTTGACTCAAGTGATACTCCCGCCTCAGCCTCCCAAATTGCTGGGATGACTGGCAGGACCACTACATTTGGCTAATTATTTTATTTAATTTTGCTATGTTTTATTTCAATTTATTTTATTTTACTACATTTTTTTTTATTTGGTAGAGACAAGATTTTTCAATGAAGCCCAGGCTAGTCTTAATCTCCTGGCCTCAAGTGATCCTCCCTCCTTGACCTTTCAAAGAGCTGGGATGACATACAGGAACAATTAATTTTGGCTAATTATTTTATTTTATTGTAATTTATTTTATTATACTTTTTTATTTTTTAGAGACATGGTTTTCTATGAGGACCAGGCTAGTCTGAAATTCCTGGCCTCAAGTGATCTTCCCTCCACCTCCTCCTATAATGCAGGGATGACAGGCAGGAACCACTAAATTTGGCTATTTATATTGTTTTATTTTACTTTGTTATGTTTTATTTTATTTATTTTATTGTTTTATTATTTTATTTTTTAACTAGTCATTTATTAGGAGATCCAGGCTCGTCTAAACTCCTGGTCTTAAGCTGTCTTCCCGTTTTGACTTCCCTAAGTGCTATGATGCCAGGCAGGAAACACTGTCTGGTAAATTATTTAATTTAATTTAATTTAACTTATGTTACTTTAGTATTTTATTGCTTCTTTTTTTAGAGACAGCATTTTGCTATGTATCCTTGGCTAGTCTCAAACTCCTGACATCAAGCGATCCTTCAGACTCAGTCTCCCAAAATGCTGGGATGACTGGAAGGAACCTCTTAGTCTGATCAATTATTATATATTTTATTTTAATGTATTTTTATTTTGTTTCATTTCATATTATTTTACTATTTTATTTATTTTTATTTTTTAGAGACATGGTTTTGTAATGAGTCCCAGGCTGGTCTAAAATTTCTGGCCTCAAGCATTCCTTCTGCATTGGTCTTTCAAAATGCTAGGATGATGGGCAGGAACAACTAAGTCTGGCTAATTATTTAATTTATTATTTTATTTTATTTATTTTATTTTACTTTACTATTTTATTGTTTTATTTTTTAGAGACAGGGTTTTCTGTGAGTACCAGTCTAGTCTCAAACTTTTGGCCTCAAGTGATCCTCCTGCCTTGGCCTCTTAAAATGTGGGGATGACAGGCAGGAACCACTAAACTTGGCTATTTTATTTTATTTTACTTTAATATTTTAGTTTTTATTTTGTAGAGACAGGGTTTTGCTAGGGGGCTCAGGTAGTCTAATTTCTGACCTCAAGTGATCCTTCTGCCTCGGCCTCCCAAATTACTGGGATGCCAGGCAAGAACCACTAAGTGGTTAATTATTTAATTGAACTTATTGTATTTTAATTACTTTATTTTATTTTACTTCACTAATTTATTTTTCTTATATTTTTAGTGACAGGGTTTTGCTAAGAGTCTCAGGCTAATCTCAAACTCTGGACCTCAAACAATCCTCTTGCCTCCACCTTCCTAAGTACTGGGATGACAGGCAGGAATCACAAAGTCTGGCTAATTATTTTATTTTGTTTTGTATTATATTACTTATTTCATTTTAATTCACTCTACTGTTTTGCTTCTTTTTTGAGTTGGAGTCTCACTCTGTCACCCAGACTGGAGTGCAGTGGCTGCTCCCGGCCAACGCAGCCTCGATCTGTTAGGCTCCAGCGATCCTTCCACCTCAGCCTTCCAAGTAGCCGGAATTACAGGCATGCACTACCATGCCCAGCTGATTTATTTATTTATTTATTTAATGTAGAGATGAGGTCTCACTGCCCAGGTGGGTCTGGAACCTGCGGGCTCAGTCAATCCACTCACCTCAGCCTCCCAAAGGCATGGGATTACAGGCTGAGTCACCGAGCCTGGCTCTGTTTTATTTTTTTACTTTGTAAAGACAGGGTTTTGCTGTGAGGCCCATTTTAGTCTCAAACTCCTAACCTCAAGCAATTCTCTTGCCTCAGCCTGCCAAAGTCCTATGAAGACAGCCAGGAACCAGTATGTCTGGCTAGCTATTATATATTTTTTAAATTAATTTAATTTAATTTTACTTTACTATTTTATTTTTTTATTTTCTAGAGACAGGGTTTTGCTATGTGTTCCAGGCTAGTCTCAAACTCTGGGCCTCAAGTGATCCTCCTGCCTCAACCTCCTAAAGTGCGTGGATAGAAGGCAGGAACCAGCTAGTCTGGCTTATTATTTTATTTTAGTTTGGTTTATTTTTTTCTTTTATTTTTTAGAGACAAGGTTTTGCTATGAGTCCCAGGCTGGTCTCCAACTCCTGGCCTCAAGCAATCCCCCTGCCTCAGCCTCTCAAAGTGCTGGGATGACAGGCAGGAACAACTAAGTTTGTCTCACTAGTTTATTTTATTTTATATTTTTTACTTTTTTATTATTTATGTTTAGAGACACAGTTTTTATGAGGACCAGGGTATTTTCAAATTTATGGCTTCAAGTGATCCTCATGCCTCGACCTCTTACATTGCAGGGATGACAGGCAGCAACCACTAAGATTAAAATATTTTATTTTGTTTTGTTTTGTTTTGTTTATTTTATATTACTTTATTATTTTATTTTATTTTATTTTTTGAGTTGGGGTCTCACTCTGTCACCCAGACTAGAGTGCAGTGGCCACTCCCGTCCACCACAGCCTCAACCTGCCAGGCTCTGGCGATCCTTCCACCTCAGCCTTCCAAGTATCCGGAATTACAGGCATGCACTACCATGCCCGGCTGATTTTATTTTATTTTTTATTGTGTAGAGACAGGGTTTTTTTAAGAGGCCCAGGCTAGTCTAACCTCCTGGCTTCAAGCCATTCTCCCGCCTTGGCCTCCCTGAGTGCTGTGATGCCAGGCAGGAACCACTAAATATGGTTAATTATTTAATTTAATTTAATTTATTTCTCAATTTTTTTTTTATTTTTTAGTGACAGGGTTTTGCTATAAGGCCCAGGTAATAGTGTCAAACTCCTGGCCTCAAGCAATCTTCCCACCTTGGCCTCCTAAATTGCAGGGATGGTAGGCAGGAACCACCTAGTCTGGCTTATTATTTTACTTTTATATTATATCATATCATATCATATTATATTATATTATATTTATTATACTTTACTTTTTAAAAATTTTTTAGAGACAGTGTTTTGGTATGAGGCCGAGGCTAGTCTCTAACTCCTGACCTCAAATGATCTTCTCACCTCGGCCTCCTAAAGTGCAGGGATGGCAAGCAGGAACCACCTAGTTTGGTTTATTATTTTATTTTATTTTACTTTTTATTTTATTTTATTTTACTTTACCATTTTATTTTTAATTTTTAGAGACAGGGTTTTGCTATGAGTTCCAGCCTAGTCTCAATCACCTGGCATCAAGCCACTCTACTGCCTCAGCCTCCCAAAGTTCTGGAATGACAGCCAGGAAACAAGCTTTCCTTCTTTTTAGAATGGGGACAATTTTATATAGCATAGACTTATCTGCTTCTTAAAGACATGAAGAAAAAAGAGAAATGAAGCTTTTCCCCTTTTTAAAAAAGAAACTTAATTGTTTTTAAATTTAGTATTTTGATATCTTACATCATAATGGTATATTTGTTATAATGAATGAACCAATATTGATACTTTTTATTAACTAGAGTTCATACTTTGTTCAGAGTCTCTTAGTTTTTACCTAAAGTCCTCTTTCTGTCCCAGGATCCCTCCAGGATATTACATTACATTTAGTCATATTTCATTAAGCTTCTCAGACTTTTAAAAAATGACTGACAGTTTTGAGCTGTA
>NW_007137072.1:0-728 GCF_000164805.1 Carlito syrichta | reverse complement strand
TTTTTCCCTTTTTAAAAAAGAAACTTAATTGTTTTTAAATTTAGTATTTTGATATCTTACATCACAATGGTATATTTGTTATAATGAATGAACCAATATTGATACTTTTTATTAACTAGAGTTCATACTTTATTCAGAGTCTCTTAGTTTTTACCTAAAGTCCTCTTTCTGTCCCAGGATCCCTCCAGGATATTACATTACATTTAGTCATATTTCATTAAGCTTCTCAGACTTTTAAAAAATGACTGGCAGTTTTGAGCTGTACTAGTCAGGCATTTTATTAAATGTCTCTCTATTTGGACTCATCTGGTGCTTTTCTCATTATTTCAACTGGGGCTATGGATTTTGTGGAAGAAAATCAAAACTAAAAAGTGCGATTCTGATCACATAATATCAAGGGTCAACATAACTTATTACTGCTGACATAACCTTGATCACCTGGCTGAGATAACAACTGTTAATGCAATGTTATTTTTTTCTACCTTTCTATCCTGTACCCTTTGGAAGGAAGTCATTATGTGCTGCACATGTTTAAGAAGTGGGGAGTTAGATTTTCTTTTCATTGAGGTCAGAATATCCACAAAAACTATTTCAAATTCTTCTATTTAGGGGACTTGTCTCTTCTCCTTGTTCACTTATTCAATCATGTATCTATATATGGACCATAAATGTTTATTTTATGCCATGGGTTATAATCCAATACTAGTTTAGTTACTTAAACTTTTACA
>NW_007137071.1:0-5277 GCF_000164805.1 Carlito syrichta | reverse complement strand
CAGACAGCCAGAAACCATTAAGCCTGACTAATTATTCTATTTATTTTATTTTAATTTATTTAATTTAACTTTATTATTATTATTATTTTATTTTATAAAGACAGGGTTTTGCTATGAATTCCAGGCTAGGCTCTAACACCAGGCCTCAAGTCATTCTCCAGCCTTGGCCTCCCAAAGTACAGGAATGACAGGCAGGAACCCACTAGTCTGGTTAATTATTTTATTTTATTTTATTTTACTTTACTATTTTATTTTTTTATTTTGTAGAGACGGTGTTTTGTTAGGGAGCCCAGGCTAGCCTCAAACTTCTGGCCTAGCGATCCCCCCGCCTCAGCCTCCAAATTGCTAGGAAGACATCCAGAAACCACTAAATCTGGCTCATTATTACATTTGTTTTACTTTATTTTACTTTTCTATTCTATCTTTTCATTTTCTTGAGACACGGTTTTACTATGAAGACCAGGCTAGTCTCAAACTCCTGGTCTTAAGCAATCTTCCCACCTCGGCCTCCCAATATGCTGGGATGTCAGGCAGGAACCCTGAGACTGGCTAATTATTCTATTCTATTCTATTCTATTCTATTTTACTTTACTATTTTATTTTTTTATTTGTAGAGACAGTGTTTTGCTATGAAGCCCAGGTTAGTCTTAAACTCCTGAACTCAAGTGATCCTCATGCCTTGGCCTCCCATAGTGCTGGGATGACAGGCAGGAAACACTAAGTCTGCTTAATTATTTTATTTTTTTATTTTACTTTATTATTTTGTTTTTATTTGTAGAGACCTGGTTTTGCTATGAGACCCAGGCTAGTCTAAAACTCTTTGACTCAAGTGATACTCCCGCCTCAGCCTCCCAAATTGCTGGGATGACTGGCAGGACCACTACATTTGGCTAATTATTTTATTTAATTTTGCTATGTTTTATTTCAATTTATTTTATTTTACTACATTATTTTTTTATTTGGTAGAGACAAGATTTTTCAATGAAGCCCAGGCTAGTCTTAATCTCCTGGCCTCAAGTGATCCTCCCTCCTTGACCTTTCAAAGAGCTGGGATGACATACAGGAACAATTAATTTTGGCTAATTATTTTATTTTATTGTAATTTATTTTATTATACTTTTTTATTTTTTAGAGACGTGGTTTTCTATGAGGACCAGGCTAGTCTGAAATTCCTGGCCTCAAGTGATCTTCCCTCCACCTCCTCCTATAATGCAGGGATGACAGGCAGGAACCACTAAATTTGGCTATTTATATTGTTTTATTTTACTTTGTTATGTTTTATTTTATTTATTTTATTGTTTTATTATTTTATTTTTTAACTAGTCATTTATTAGGAGATCCAGGCTCGTCTAAACTCCTGGTCTTAAGCTGTCTTCCCGTTTTGACTTCCCTAAGTGCTATGATGCCAGGCAGGAAACACTGTCTGGTAAATTATTTAATTTAATTTAATTTAACTTATGTTACTTTAGTATTTTATTGCTTCTTTTTTTAGAGACAGCATTTTGCTATGTATCCTTGGCTAGTCTCAACTCCTGACATCAAGCGATCCTTCAGACTCAGTCTCCCAAAATGCTGGGATGACTGGAAGGAACCTCTTAGTCTGATCAATTATTATATATTTTATTTTAATGTATTTTTATTTTGTTTCATTTCATATTATTTTACTATTTTATTTATTTTTATTTTTTAGAGACATGGTTTTGTAATGAGTCCCAGGCTGGTCTAAAATTTCTGGCCTCAAGCATTCCTTCTGCATTGGTCTTTCAAAATGCTAGGATGATGGGCAGGAGCAACTAAGTCTGGCTAATTATTTAATTTATTATTTTATTTTATTTATTTTATTTTACTTTACTATTTTATTGTTTTATTTTTTAGAGACAGGGTTTTCTGTGAGTACCAGTCTAGTCTCAAACTTTTGGCCTCAAGTGATCCTCCTGCCTTGGCCTCTTAAAATGTGGGGATGACAGGCAGGAACCACTAAACTTGGCTATTTTATTTTATTTTACTTTAATATTTTAGTTTTTATTTTGTAGAGACAGGGTTTTGCTAGGGGGCTCAGGTAGTCTAATTTCTGACCTCAAGTGATCCTTCTGCCTCGGCCTCCCAAATTACTGGGATGCCAGGCAAGAACCACTAAGTGGTTAATTATTTAATTGAACTTATTATATTTTAATTACTTTATTTTATTTTACTTCACTAATTTATTTTTCTTATATTTTTAGTGACAGGGTTTTGCTAAGAGTCTCAGGCTAATCTCAAACTCTGGACCTCAAACAATCCTCTTGCCTCCACCTTCCTAAGTACTGGGATGACAGGCAGGAATCACAAAGTCTGGCTAATTATTTTATTTTGTTTTGTATTATATTACTTATTTCATTTTAATTCACTCTACTGTTTTGCTTCTTTTTTGAGTTGGAGTCTCACTCTGTCACCCAGACTGGAGTGCAGTGGCTGCTCCCGGCCAACGCAGCCTCGATCTGTTAGGCTCCAGCGATCCTTCCACCTCAGCCTTCCAAGTAGCCGGAATTACAGGCATGCACTACCATGCCCAGCTGATTTATTTATTTATTTATTTAATGTAGAGATGAGGTCTCACTGCCCAGGTGGGTCTGGAACCTGCGGGCTCAGTCAATCCACTCACCTCAGCCTCCCAAAGGCATGGGATTACAGGCTGAGTCACCGAGCCTGGCTCTGTTTTATTTTTTTACTTTGTAAAGACAGGGTTTTGCTGTGAGGCCCATTTTAGTCTCAAACTCCTAACCTCAAGCAATTCTCTTGCCTCAGCCTGCCAAAGTCCTATGAAGACAGCCAGGAACCAGTATGTCTGGCTAGCTATTATATATTTTTTAAATTAATTTAATTTAATTTTACTTTACTATTTTATTTTTTTATTTTCTAGAGACAGGGTTTTGCTATGTGTTCCAGGCTAGTCTCAAACTCTGGGCCTCAAGTGATCCTCCTGCCTCAACCTCCTAAAGTGCGTGGAAAGAAGGAAGGAACCAGCTAGTCTGGCTTATTATTTTATTTTAGTTTGGTTTATTTTTTTCTTTTATTTTTTAGAGACAAGGTTTTGCTATGAGTCCCAGGCTGGTCTCCAACTCCTGGCCTCAAGCAATCCCCCTGCCTCAGCCTCTCAAAGTGCTGGGATGACAGGCAGGAACAACTAAGTTTGTCTCACTAGTTTATTTTATTTTATATTATTTTACTTTTTTATTTATTTATGTTTTAGAGACACAGTTTTCTATGAGGACCAGGGTATTCTCAAATTTATGGCTTCAAGTGATCCTCATGCCTCGACCTCCTACATTGCAGGGATGACAGGCAGCAACCACTAAGTTTAGCTATTTATTTTATTTTGTTTTGTTTTGTTTTGTTTATTTTATATTACTTTATTATTTTATTTTATTTTTTGAGTTGGGGTCTCACTCTGTCACCCAGACTAGAGTGCAGTGGCCACTCCCGTCCACCACAGCCTCGACCTGCCAGGCTCTGGCGATCCTTCCACCTCAGCCTTCCAAGTATCCGGAATTACAGGCATGCACTACCATGCCCGGCTGATTTTATTTTATTTTTTATTGTGTAGAGACAGGGTTTTTCTAAGAGGCCCAGGCTAGTCTAACCTCCTGGCTTCAAGTCATTCTCCCGCCTTGGCCTCCCTGAGTGCTGTGATGCCAGGCAGGAACCACTAAATCTGGTTAATTATTTAATTTAATTTAATTTATTTCTCAATTTTTTTTTTATTTTTTAGTGACAGGGTTTTGCTATAAGGCCCAGGTAATAGTGTCAAACTCCTGGCCTCAAGCAATCTTCCCACCTTGGCCTCCTAAATTGCAGGGATGGTAGGCAGGAACCACCTAGTCTGGCTTATTATTTTACTTTTATATTATATCATATCATATCATATTATATTATATTATATTTATTATACTTTACTTTTTAAAAATTTTTTAGAGACAGTGTTTTGGTATGAGGCCGAGGCTAGTCTCTAACTCCTGACCTCAAATGATCTTCTCACCTCGGCCTCCTAAAGTGCAGGGATGGCAAGCAGGAACCACCTAGTTTGGTTTATTATTTTATTTTATTTTACTTTTTATTTTATTTTATTTTACTTTACCATTTTATTTTTAATTTTTAGAGACAGGGTTTTGCTATGAGTTCCAGCCTAGTCTCAATCACCTGGCATCAAGCCACTCTACTGCCTCAGCCTCCCAAAGTTCTGGAATGACAGCCAGGAAACAAGCTTTCCTTCTTTTTAGAATGGGGACAATTTTATATAGCATAGACTTATCTGCTTCTTAAAGACATGAAGAAAAAAGAGAAATGAAGCTTTTCCCCTTTTTAAAAAAGAAACTTAATTGTTTTTAAATTTAGTATTTTGATATCTTACATCATAATGGTATATTTGTTATAATGAATGAACCAATATTGATACTTTTTATTAACTAGAGTTCATACTTTGTTCAGAGTCTCTTAGTTTTTACCTAAAGTCCTCTTTCTGTCCCAGGATCCCTCCAGGATATTACATTACATTTAGTCATATTTCATTAAGCTTCTCAGACTTTTAAAAAATGACTGACAGTTTTGAGCTGTACTAGTCAGGCATTTTATTAAATGTCTCTCTATTTGGACTCATCTGGTGCTTTTCTCATTATTTCAACTGGGGCTATGGATTTTGTGGAAGAAAATCAAAACTGTAAAAAGTGCGATTCTGATCACATAATATCAAGGGTCAACATAACTTATTACTGCTGACATAACCTTGAT
Source organism: Carlito syrichta (assembly GCF_000164805.1). NCBI lineage: Eukaryota > Metazoa > Chordata > Mammalia > Primates > Tarsiidae > Carlito > Carlito syrichta. The sequence continues at coordinate 513 of NW_007137071.1, read as the reverse complement.
CACCTGGCTGAGATAACAACTGTTAATGCAATGTTATTTTTTTCTACCTTTCTATCCTGTACCCTTTGGAAGGAAGTCATTATGTGCTGCACATGTTTAAGAAGTGGGGAGTTAGATTAGATTTTCTTTTCATTGAAGTCAGAATATCCACAAAAACTATTTCAAATTCTTCTATTTAGGGGACTTGTCTCTTCTCCTTGTTCACTTATTCAATCATGTATCTATATATGGACCATAAATGTTTATTTTATGCCATGGGTTATAATCCAATACTAGTTTAGTTACTTAAACTTTTACATTGTGGTCCTTTGAAACCTCTTTTCTTTTTCTTTTTTTCTTTTTTTAATATATATATTTTTTATTGTAAAGTTGTGGGGGTACAGCTAAGGGTTAGGTATACAAATATTCATTGTGCAGTTACCCTTGTTGATGAAGTGTGTCCCCTTTCCCCAGACAGATATTGACTAGCACAGCCTCTGTGGAAATCAGTGTGGTGATTCCTGAAAGCTCTAA
>NW_007137070.1:0-693 GCF_000164805.1 Carlito syrichta | reverse complement strand
AAGCTCTAAAAATCGACCTTTCTATATGACCTCACAATCCCCCCTACTGGGAATATACCCTGAAGAATTCAAATCACTCTATAAACAAGATACCTGCACATGTACGTTTATCACAGTATTGTTCACAATAGCAAGATCATGGAACCAACCATGCTGGTCATCAAAAGAGGACTGGGTTTTAAAAATGTGGTTCATTTACACAATGAAATATTATGCAGCCATAAAAAAAATCATGAAAACTCTTTTCATAGACTTCATTGTCCCTTTGACATGGCCCCATCATTCTGGTTTTTTGATTGTTTAATTTTTTCTTTTATAGAACTTTCTTAGGTTCTTGCATATTTTCTACCTAGTTTTAGAATCAGTTATTTCTCCAGTGAGTCCCAGATGCTTTATTGGAGAAAGGTAATAAAAACCTAGGTTGGGGTACTAGATGTGCTCTTTGCTACTGGGATGCCATTCACTTGAGACTTTCCCAGCTAACAGGGCAAAGAAATTGTGCACACGTATGTCCACACATAAACATATGTATACATAAATGCCTAAATGCATTCATCTGTATCTACATTAAGTGAAGCATGAGTTCACACTGAGGTCTTCAACCCTAATCCATGACCTCATGTACCTTTCTAGCCTCCTCTCCATAGCTTACCTGTAGTTCCCACTCCAGCAGTAAGAAACCTGTCTCCCAGC
>NW_007137069.1:0-946 GCF_000164805.1 Carlito syrichta | reverse complement strand
TAAATGAGGTTGTTTTATATATTTGTATTACACTTATATTCTTTTGCCAAAGTCTGCATTTCTTCTTAGAAAACTCCAAACAAGCTGGACTTGGTGGCTCAACCTGTAATCCCAGCAATTTGGGAGGTTGAGATGAGTGGATTGCCTGAACCTGTGGGTTCGAGACCTGTCCAGGCAACTCTGTGAGACCTCATCTCTACAAAAAAATCAAAAATTAGCCAGGCATGGTAGCGCACACCTGCAGTTCCAGCTACTTGGAAGGCTGAGGTGGAAGGATCACCAGAGCCCAGCAGGTCGAAGCTGTGGTGACTGGGAACGTGCCACTACACTCCAGTCTGGTGACGGAGTGAGATTCCAACTCAAAAAGAAAAAAAGAAAAAAGAAAACTCCAAACAAACTCCTGAATTATTTTTTAAAATTTGCATATATTAATGCTCTCATGCTTCATAGTTCTGTGGGTGTTAACAAATTCATAGCATTGTAAATTCACAATTACAGTCTAATACAGAATATTTAGTCAGCCTAAAAATCTCATTATATATAACTCATTTAATTCTTCTTCCCTCTGAATCCTCAGAATCCACTGATCTCTTTACTTTCAAGTTCAGCCTTTGCAAAATGTCATACAAATCAAACATACATTCAGACTGGCTCCTTCACTTGGCAATATGCATTTACACTACTACATCAGTGTATTTCCATGACTTGATAGCTCATTCCTTTTAGCCACTCCATTATATAGATGTATCACAGTTAGTTTATACTGACAGCATCTTAGTTGGTGCCAATTTGTATTATTAAAAATAATTATACAATATTTATTTGTAAACATGTTTTTTTCATGGGCATACATTTCAAATCAGTCAGGTAAATACATACAGGGACAACTACTATTTAGCTTGCTTAAAACTGCACACTGTTTCAAGTAGCTGTATCATTTGCCTTC
>NW_007137068.1:0-826 GCF_000164805.1 Carlito syrichta | reverse complement strand
CCACCAGAGCCCAGCAGGTCGAAGCTGTGGTGACTGGGAACGTGCCACTACACTCCAGTCTGGTGACGGAGTGAGATTCCAACTCAAAAAGAAAAAAAGAAAAAAGAAAACTCCAAACAAACTCCTGAATTATTTTTTAAAATTTGCATATATTAATGCTCTCATGCTTCATAGTTCTGTGGGTGTTAACAAATTCATAGCATTGTAAATTCACAATTACAGTCTAATACAGAATATTTAGTCAGCCTAAAAATCTCATTATATATAACTCATTTAATTCTTCTTCCCCCTGAATCCTCAGAATCCACTGATCTCTTTACTTTCAAGTTCAGCCTTTGCAAAATGTCATACAAATCAAACATACATTCAGACTGGCTCCTTCACTTGGCAATATGCATTTACACTACTACATCAGTGTATTTCCATGACTTGATAGCTCATTCCTTTTAGCCACTCCATTATATAGATGTATCACAGTTAGTTTATACTGACAGCATCTTAGTTGGTGCCAATTTGTATTATTAAAAATAATTATACAATATTTATTTGTAAACATGTTTTTTTCATGGGCATACATTTCAAATCAGCCAGGTAAATACATACAGGGACAACTACTATTTAGCTTGGTTAAAAACTGCACACTGTTTTCAAGTAGCTGTATCATTTGCCTTCGTACCAGCAACAAATAAGATTTGCTGTTGCACTGCATGTTCCCCAGCAATTAGTGTTATCCATGGATAGGATTTAAGCCATTCTAATGGGAGTGTAGTGGTATGCTAATTGTTGTTGTAATTTTTATTTTTCTAATACACATGATGCTAAGCAT
>NW_007137067.1:0-825 GCF_000164805.1 Carlito syrichta | reverse complement strand
TCAGAATCCACTGATCTCTTTACTTTCAAGTTCAGCCTTTGCAAAATGTCATACAAATCAAACATACATTCAGACTGGCTCCTTCACTTGGCGATATGCATTTACGCTACTACATCAGTGTATTTCCATGGCTTGATAGCTCATTCCTTTTAGCCACTCCATTATATAGATGTATCACAGTTAGTTTATATTGACAGCATCTTAGTTGGTGCCAATTTGTATTATTAAGAATAATTATACAATATTTATTTGTAAACATGTTTTTTGCATGGGCATACATTTCAAATCAGTCAGGTAAATACATACAGGGACAACTACTATTTAGCTTGGTTAAAAACTGCACACTGTTTTCACGTAGCTGTATCATTTTCCTTTGTACCAGCAATAAATAAGATTTGCTGTTGCACTGCATGTTCCCCAGCAATTAGTATTATCCATGTATAGGATTTAAGTCATTCTAATGGGAGTGTAGTGGTATGCTATTGTTGTTGTAATTTTTATTTCTCTAATACACATGATGCTAAGCATCTTAGGTTTTATCATCCATGTGTGTTCTTTGCCCTTCATACTGTCTGCTCATTTTAAAAATGGATTTTTTTTTACTTATTGCTGAGTTTTAAGTGTTCTTTGAAAATTGTGAATATAAGTCTTTTATCAGATAGGTCTTTGCAATTGTTTCCCAATTTCTTTGGATTTTCTTTTCTCTGTTATAAACCAAAGTCTTTTCATTTCAATATATTCCAACTTACCAATTTTTCTTTTATGCATCATTTTTCTTTTTTGGTGTTATATCTACAAACTCATCACCAAACAAAATCGTGTAGA
>NW_007137066.1:0-7819 GCF_000164805.1 Carlito syrichta | reverse complement strand
ATTCCTGTATTGTTTTTCTAGGTCTGAGAAGAATATTGCTGGTAATTTGATGGGTATTGCATTAAGTCTGTAGATTGCCTTAAGTGAGATGGATATCTCCACAATGTTGATTCTTCCAATCCATGAGCATGGGATATTTTTCCACTTGTTTGTGTCATCTTTGATTTCTTTGAGCAGTGTTTTGTAGTTTTCATTGTAAAGGTCTTTCACGTTCCTGGTTAGGAAGATGCCAAGATATTTCTATTTTTTGTAGCTATTGTGAATGGGATTGTGCTTTTTATTTGGGTTTCTGTTTGTTTATTATTGGTGTAAAGAAATGCAATTGTCTTTTGCACATTTATTTCATACCCCAAGACTTTCCCAAAGTCCTTTATCAGCATGAGGCGGCCTTTGACAGATCCTCTTGGGTTTTGAAGGTACACAATCATGTCATCTGCAAAGAGAGATAACTTGACTTCCTCTTTTCCTATTTGGATAACTCTGATTGCCTTCTCTTTTCTGATTGCTCTAGTCAGGACTTCTAATATGACATTGAATAGGACAGGTGAGAGTGGGCATCCTAGTCTTGTTTCAGTTTTCAAGGAAAGTGGTTCCAATTTTTGTCCATTTGGGAGTATGATAGCTGTGGGTTTCTCAGAGATAGCTTTTACTATTTTGAGGTATGTTCCATGTATGCCTAGAGTGCCCTAGAGTTGTCAAAAACCTCCTCACACTGATAGAAAAAAATTGGTAAAGTCTCAGGTTACAAAATCAGTGTGAAAAAGACAGTTCCATTTCTACATACCAACAACAAGCAGATTGAAAATCAAATAATAAACACAATTCCATTAACAATAACCACAAAAAGTGGAAATACTTTGACATTCACCTAACCAGAGAAGAGAAAGACCTTTACAATGAGAACTACAAAATGCTGCTCAAAGAAATAAGGATGATACAAACAAATGGAAAACATCCCATGCTCATGGATTAGAAAAACTCAATATTGTCAAGATGTCCATCCTACCAAAGGCAGTCTACAGATTCAATGAAATGCCCATCAAATTACCAACATCATCATTCACAGACGTAGAAAAGACAATACAGAAATTCATATGGAAGCAAAAAAGAGCCCAATTATCTAAAGCAATCTTCAGTTGCAAAGCTGGAGGTATTGCACTTCCAGACTTTAACTATTACAAGGCCATATAACCAAGATGACATGATATTGGTATAGGAATAAACACATGGACAGAGATTCTAGAAATAAAGACATTGTCCCTCAACCAGCTCATCTATGACAAAGTCATCAATACCAAACAGTGGGGAAAGAAAACCATTTTTAGCAAATGTGCTGGGAAAACTTGTAAGCTTCATGCAGAAGAATAAAACTGGACCCCTACCTATCACCTATACAAAAATCAATTCAAAATGGACCAAGGACTTAAACATAAAATCTCAAACTCTAACAATCGTAGGAGTAAACAAAGGGAACAGCCTACTGGACATCAGAGTAGGCAATGAATTCATGACTAAGTCCTCAAAAACCAGTGCAACAGAAGCTAAGATAGATGTATGGGAACTTATCAAATGGAAAAGCTTTTTCATAGCAAAAGAAACCATCAAGAGAGTAAAGAAACAACTCACAGAACGGGAAAAAATACTTGCAAGCTATGCATTCAGCAAAGGCCTAACATCCAGTCTCTATAAGGAACTCAAAGGAACTGAAAGAAAAAAACAAACAACCTCATTAAAAAGTGGCAAAGGACATGCACAGACACTTCTCAAAGGATGACATAAACAGTCAACAAATTCTTGAAAAAATGTTCAGCCTCACTGACTATCAGAGAAATGCAAATCAAAGCTACAATGAGATACTACCTAACAGTGGTAAGATGGCTATCATTAATAAGTAATAAAACAGCAGTTTTTTGTACCGCTGCAGAGAAGAGAACACTTATACATTGTTGGTGGGAATGTAAGCTAGTTCAACCTCTATAGAAAGCAGTGGGGCAATTTCTAAAACTAAAAATTGTGCTTTCATATTATCCAGCAATCCCTTTTCTGGAAATATGCCCAGAGGAACATAAATCGCTCTACCAAAAAGACACCTGAATACCCACATTTATTGCTACACTATTTATGATAGCAAAAACATAGAACCTACCAAGATGCCCATCAAAAGTGGACTGGATAAAGAAAATATATTTTATGTGCATGGCGGAATATTATTCAGCTATGAAGAACAAAATCATGGCCTTCACAGCAATTTGGATGTAGCTGGATATCATCATACTAATGAAGTATCACAGAAACAACTGAATAACACATGTTCTCACTCATAAATGGGTCCTAAACACTAGTAATATTATCACAAAGGTAGGAACAGCAGAGGCTAGATACTGCAAGGAAGGAGGACATGAGGAGGGAGAAGGGCTTGTGACAACACATGGGTACCTGGTCCACTACCAAGGGGAGATAGGGTTAACTAGAAGCTCAAACTTCACCTGCATGCAGCCCATGTATGTAGCAAATTCTTGCTTGTACCCCACAACTCTGAAATAGAAATGATAAATAAATAAATAAACCACTGCATTCATCAATCCAAGAAACTGTCCTACTTTGGATTTCTGGTCATGTGAGATCATAAATTCTTGTATTAGTTAAGCCTCATAATGTTGGGTTGACTATTACTTTTTGGGGGGAGGGTTGGAGTCTCACTCTGTTGCACAGACTGGAGTGCAGTGGCATGCTCCTGGCCACCACAACCTCGACCTGCTGGGCTCCAGCGATCCTTCCACCTCAGCCTTCTACGTAGCTGGAGCTACAGGCGCACACTACCATGCCCGGCTAATTTTGGGTTTATTGTAGAGATGAGGTCTTTCCATGTTGCCCAGGTGGGTCTCGAACCCGTGGGCTCAGGCAATTCACTTACCTCAGCTTCCCAAAGCGGGGGATTACAGACTGAGCCACCGAGCACAGCTAACTATTGCTTTCACTTACAAACTTTTAGTTCGAGTGTCATGCTGCCAAAATGACATATCTTGATTATTTTAAAACAGCAGAAGTTACAGTTTTAAGATGTTTTAGGTAAAATTGTGATGCCAGAGAATAGAAAATATTCACTATTGTCTGGTCATTTTTTTTTTAATTGGTAGACTTCACACACAATATAATTCCCTTATTTAAAGTGGACGGTTCCATTTTGTTGATTATATTTGCAGGATATGCAATCGTTGCCACAATCTAATTTTAGAACATTTTCATTACCCTTTTTCTCCAGAAATCCCAAACCCAATAACCGATATTCTCAATTCCTTCTCCTCTGCCACTCACCTTTTCACTTCAGTCCTTGGCAACTTCTGAACTACATTCTTTCTGTAAATTTGTCTATTCTAAACATTTTACATGAATGGAATCACAGTATTTCATTTTTTGTGTCTGACTTCTTTCAATAAGCATAAATGTGTTCAAGGTTCACCTATATTGTAACATGTATTGATACGTCATTATTTTTATTTCTGAATTAAACAAAAATATTTCTGAATATTCCATTATATTAATATGCTACATTTTGTTTATTTGCTAATTGATGGAAACTTGATCTTAATCATTTGGCTATATGGATAATGCTTCTATGAACATGAAAATGCATGTACAAGATTTTTGTGGATGTTTTCATTTATCTTGGGTATATACCCAGGAGTGGAATTGCTAAGTCTTATGGTGACTTTGTGATTAACACTTAAAGAACTGCCAAACCATTTCCCAAGGTAATTGCAACATTTTGCATTTTTACTAGCAATGGATGAAGGGGTCCAATTTCTCCATGTCTTCATGAACATTTATTGTCATTTAAATTTAGACATCCTAGTGTGTGTGAAACAATATCTTTTCACATACGTGTTTAACATCTTTTCTTCTTCCATTTGAAAGTTATCTTTGTAGAAATGTCTGTTCAATTTCTTTACTCATTTTTAATTAGGGGATGTTTGTGGGTTTTTTCATATTCTTTTTTAATTACACAAGTAGTTTTTATTTATTATTTATTTTAAAGACATGGGGTACAATTCAGCGATAGGTACATAAGTGGTCATCATACAGGCAAAGTTTAGACTTTCCTTTGGTCCCCACTTCTCCTGGTTTGAGATTGGTTTTCCTTATTGTTATGTGCCCCCCCCAGCAGTGTCCCACTACTGCTAATCCCTTATAATATTATGATAAATGTCAGGGTCCACTTATGAATGAGTATAGGTGGTACTCAGATCTTTGTTTCTGTGATAGATCACTGAGTGTTATAAACTCTAAATCTATGCAAGTTGCTGCGAGGTCCTTCTTTATGGTTGCATAATATTCTATTGGGTACATGTACCACATTTTTATCCAGTCCACTTTTGATGGGCAGCTCAGTTAGTTCAATGTTTTTGCCATTGTGAATAATGCTGCAATAAACATGCGTGTGCAGGTATCTTTTTATGGAGTGAATTTTGTTACTCCAGGTATATTCCCAGAAGGGGAATTGCTGGGTCATACGGAAGGTCGATTTTTAGGTCTTTTAGGAAGCACCACACTGTTTTCCACAGAAGTTGTACTAACTTACAGTCCCATTAACAGTGTAGAAGCATTCCCCTTTCCCCACATCCTCTCCAGCATCTGTTGCTTTTTGAGTTATTGTTGATGACCATCCTGATTAGAGTTAGGTGGTATCTCAAGGCTGACCACTCTCACCCCTCCTGTTCAACATAGTGTCGGAAGTTCTAGCTAGAGTAATCAGAGAAGAGAAGGAAATCAGGGACCTCCAAATAGGAAAAGAGGAAGTTATCCATCTTTTCTAATGGTATGATTCTACACCTTGAAAATCCAAGAGATTCTGTCAAAAACCTCCTTGCACTGATAAAGGACTTTGGCAAAGTCTCAGGGTACAAAATAAATGTGCAAAAGACAGTCACAGTCTTATACACCAACAACAAACAGAGAACAAAATAAAAAGCACAATTCCATTCATAGTAGCCTCGGGGAAAAGTAAATACCTTCATATCTTCCTAACCAGAAAAGTGAAAGACCTATAGATTGAAAACTACAAAACACTGCTCAAACAAATCAAAGAAGACACAAACAAATGGAAACAAATGCCATGCACATGGATGGAAGAATTAACATTGTTAAGATAGCCATCCTACCAAAAGGCAATCTACAGATTTAGTGCTATATCCATTAAATTACCAATATCATTCTTCTCAAACTTGGAAATGAAAATATAGAAGTTCATGTGGAAACATAAAAGACCACAAATAGCCTAAACAATCCTTAGCAAATTACAAAGTAGGAGATATCACACTTCCAGACTTTAAACTCTACTATAAGGCTACAATAATCAAAACAGTCTGGTATTGGTACAAGAACAGGCTTATAGACCAATGAAACAGGATAGGGATTCTAGTAGAAAACCTCAATTTCTCAATTGACTCATCTTCAGCACAGCCTCCACCAACAACCACTGGGGGAGAGGAGAACCTATTCAGTAAATGGCACAGGAAAAGTGACTGACCACATGCAGAAGATTGAAACAGACCCCTATCTATCACCACACACAACCAACTCTCAATGGATCAAAGTACTAAATGTAAAACCTCAAACTATAAGAATCCTAGAAAATGCAAGAGACAACCTTATGGAAATTGGAACAGATAACCAATTCCTGATCAAAATCACAAATTCCCATGCCATAAGAGATAAGATAGACAAGTGGGACCTCATCAAACTGATAACCATAAGCAGGAGATAATGGGAAAAAAGAGCTACAACAGAAGACATTATTATAATAAGTGAGGGTGTTTATAATGTAGCAGAAGACTCTACATACAGCCAAACTGGAAAATAATTCTGTTATTTTACTACCTCTCATGCATCAAGCAGATGAGCTACTCATATTCTCTTCTCAAAATATCACTGCCCATATCACTTTTTTTCACCAGTTTATTTATATACTAGAATTTAGTTTCTCATAGCTCATGCTAGGAACTCTTCAAACAATAAAATTCTGGGAATCTGTGTCTCAAAGGTTCTATGTTTGTAGGGCTTTTTGAGTCAATAAACATTAGAAACAATAGGATTAGGAATCCTAATAAATCTGATGTGAGAAATGTGATGACTGAAGCTTTTATAATTTGATGCGGTGCATATCTAAATAAACATTAGACTATCTTAGCATCATAGACTTTACTTTTCCCATTATCTCCTGCTTATGGTTATCAGTTTATTTTATAATCAATGTTTATCATCCATTCTTAGATTATTAAGCTAGATTCTGAAAAAATAACTGAAAAATCAAAAATGAGGAAACTATGAGAGAAATTAAAATTTGCAGTTGAGAAATTAGAAGTTTTGGGAGAAAGAAGCATAGACACGTTCTTCAAGTACCCAAAGAAAAGTTACATAGAAAAGAGACTAAAAGTATATTTTTCATGGTTCCACAAAACAAAAATTAAATTATTATTATGCACTGCATCAAATATTGCGGTGAATATTGCTTCTTCCACATTTGTTTTAGGAAAATATCTGTTAGCAGGAAGTTGATTAGAGAGGAGACTGTTGTGATGATACCAGGCATGGGTGAACAAATGCTAGGGCTGGTAAAAATCAGGAGGTCTTGGATGGGAGGAGCACAGCGGTCCCCAGGCTCCAAGTGTCTGGAATGGATGATGGGGGAAAATGTGGATCCACAAGCCAAGGCTGAGCATGGGAAGAGGAGTGGTCCTGATGGCAAGAAAGACCTTGCCACTGTTTCTATCCACTTTTGTCACATGTTCATAGATTCATTGCCCATAGCAATTGAAAGAAGTATCAAACACTAGCACAACTCTTTTGATTTGCAGGAGAAAACAAAGTGTGGAGAGGTTACATGACAAACTCAAGGTCATAAAGCTAGCAACTACAGAACCATGAACTGGGAATGGTGACAAAAGCCAGCTCCATTTGGAGTACAGTTCAGATTTTTGGCCTCCTTCTTTCTACAAAACCACACTGTCTTGATTAGTGGAGCTTTGTAGTAAGTCTTGAAATAAGTAACGGTAGTTTCCATTCTTTCTATTTAGCATTGTGTTGACTATTCTAAGATTTTTGCCTTTTCATATACATTTTATAATTATTTTGTTAATATTGACAAAGTAGTTTACTGGGATTTTGATTTTGATCTCATTGGATCTATAGATCAAATTGGATATCATTATCATCTTTACATTGTTTTTTTAAAAGATTGATAGATAAGATGGATAATAGTTGCACATATTTGTGGGTACATGTGATAATTTGATACCTACATACGGTGTATAATTATCAAATCATGGTAATTAAGTTATTCATCACCTCAAACTTTTCTCTATGTTGTGTTGAAAACACTAAAATTCTTCTTGCTATTTTGAAATATACCATGAAATATTGTTAGATAGATAATTTTTCTACTGAAATATCGAATACTAGAACTTATTCTTTTTATCTAACTGTATTTTTGTACCCCTAACCAGTTTCTCTTCAACCCCCTTCCTTTCCCACTCCCAAGTCACTGCTATCCTACTCTCCACTTCTATGAGATCCTCATTTTCAACTCCCACATATGAGTGAAAACTTGTGATATTTGTCTTTCTGTGCCTGGCTTATTTCACTTCACATAATGACCTCCAATTCCATTCATGTTGCTGCAAGTAACACGATTTTATTCTTTTCAAGGCTAAATGATATTCCATTGTATATATAGATCACATTTTCTTTATCCATTCATCCACTGATGAACATTTAGGTGGATTCCATAACTTAGTTATTGTGATTAGTGCTGCAATAAACA
>NW_007137065.1:0-11354 GCF_000164805.1 Carlito syrichta | reverse complement strand
AACAGAAATGGGGTTTGGTCCCAAGTTGTCACTTAAGCAGTAACTGTTTTTGGACTTTGAACCATTTAAGAATAAGAAGAAAGTCCCATACCTTCTTCTTTAAAAAATAGGGCAAAGGCACACACAATTCTGTGTCCAACTCCTGTAGGGTCAGAATTCCCAAGTTAAACACACTTGATCTGAGCACTGTTGTGGAATAATGATTTAAGATTCTCATAATATGAGTTGGGGCTGGGTGCACCATATATTTCTTGAAGCACATTCCAAAGCTTTATAAACTAAGTCTTAATCTTCTTTATAATCTATTGAATTTTGATAGATTGTGGCTTAAGGATGATATCCTTAAATTATTGCTGCACAGAAACAAAATTTTAAAATCTGACAATAAAATGTCTTTGGTTATAGCCTTTATATCTCCTGTTTCCTTTTATTTTTTTCTAGAAATTTTTATTACATACTTTCATATACTTCTCAGAATTAAAACTATGATCAAAAATTGAAGCAACCAAACCAGAAAAGATGGTTTTCAGAGCAGCTTCCTCTAAAGATATCTTCTAGGCCTGAATCCATGGTGAAAATGTAGCATTTTCAAAATACATTGTGGTATTAATGCTAATTTACAACAGCACTAGGTTTTTCCCTAGAGAGACCAAATCTCAGTTGGAATTCATTAATTTCAACAGTTTGCCAATCACAGTAGAATGAATTCGCTGAGTCATAGAAACTTCTCTAAAAAGAGCCAAGTCACATTCTCCTCGCTATTAAGTATTCATAACAGAATGGAATTTGGACCTTCTCAAGGCAGTCAGACCCAACATTAATTACTCCAAAACCTATGAATCGTTGCTTCGGCTTCACAGAGCAGAATCCCCCCAGCCTCTCAGGTCCCTTTCCTGATAAACCTAATATGCACCAACCAGCTGTGTAATGGACCCGAGTACCCCCTAGGGCACACAAGAAGGTCATAGATTGAGTCCATTATCCCACACTGGAAATTTGATTTGATGTGAACTTGACACTTCATTTGCAGAAATGTCCCAGAGGCATATTTTTTTCTAGAAGGTTGTTATTTGGATGGATGGCTGGCTGTTGCAAATGAATTCTGCAGAACGATTTTAAACATTAAAGAGTAAGAGTTTTAAAATATTTTCTTCATGATGACTTCTGAAAATAAAATTGAGTTTTAACATCTGAAAGCTATTACTGCAACATTTTAAATTACGCCAACCCAGGATCACATATTTCCAAGAGGGAATATGAAAACTTGCCAGTCACAGCATTTTTCAGTGTTTGATAAAATTCAAATCTTAGCTGTAAAGACAAAATAGTTCTAATCTGATACAATATTATAAGCAGGATATAATACTCATAAACCTATCGAGATGCCCTAAGACCACAAACCTGGCATGCTGTACAGCCTGAGAAAGTTATCTCTACATGAGGTGACCAGGTGTGGCATGCTAATGAGAGCATTGCCAAGGCAATGAAAACTGCAAGAGAGATGGAGTAGGGGCAGGATTCATGACTCACAGTACTTCGGATTCTAAGTCAGCAGTGTTTTCATTTGCATATCTTTGGGGTGGCTGTGGTATAATATTAGCAATATAGTGCACACAAGTCTCTCAGTGATTACTAAAGCACAACATGGATACTGTTGGAAAATATTATGAATTGATTCTATTACCATCAGAAAACTGTTTAGCCTGTAAAAAGCAAGTCCATGACCCAAGTCACTACGACAAGAACTATTTTCATGTTTGCATATTTGAATCAATTCTAGACATTTAAAAACAAAGTAATTAATATATTGTTCATAGCTTCTTTAAAAATATGAGACTAGTAAACTAGCAGAATGCCAGAGGCAACAAATCTGTATTTCGATAAGTAATGTATGGAAACAATCAGGTGAGCCATGGGTGTAAATGTTTTTGGCTTTTAGATAGTACCTTGGCAATGTATGTTTACATCATCTTTCTTCTTTGTGTTTCTCATAATTTTCTCTTCTTACAATAAAACAACACATTTTATTTAGGACCACCGTAATGGCCCTATTTTAACTGAATTACATCCTTAAAGGACCTATTTCCACATGTAGTCATATTCTGAGCTATGGGGGTTAGAGATTCAAGATATGAGTTTTAGGGGGACACAATTCATCCCACACAGAGGAAAATAAAGATTATGGAGAAGCAAAAAGAGACAATTTGGAGCAATTATGATAGAAGAATTCTAAAGATTCTGCAATGGCTACAATGGGTAGGAGGACTGAATCTCCGCTATAGTCCTAGCAGCCTCCCATCCTTTACGAACAAAATTAAAGAAAATTAGATTTCTGCCTCCATGTAAAACAATAGACCTTCTAAGCATTGAAGATATTGGAGTGTTTCAGAGGAGAATGGTGTATTGTAAAGGCCAAGGGTCTTGAAGTTTGACTCAACAGTGTCTAGGCTCTTATGTGTCCTGATTAAGAAGCATGGAGTTATTAGAAGAATACATATTTTTCTGCCTTAGAATAGATGCATTGATTCTATAACTTTATTTCCTTGGAGACCCCTTCTTTGACTGATGTGAACAAGGGTGCCATAATTAATTGCATGTTAGCATAAATTTCAAAAATATCTCTTACAATTATTGAGTCAATTTCAAGTGAACATGCTTTGCAAAATAAGTTACTTTTTGCCACTAAACTAGACCGAATTAGCTACATGTATCATAAAACAGGAAAATTATAGCTTGGATAAAAGCAAAAGAATGATTAATATAAAGCATTTTTTGAGAGGAATCAAAATATGAAGAAAGCAATATTGTGACTGCCACACAATATGTGTGACTGCCATACTTTGTGTTAGTCCTGGGCTTGGAACCAGCACCATGGATATGATGATCACTTGGTATTCTTTCTACTATTTACAAATCTGCTTTATTTGTGCTGGGTAAGATTCATGTGATTGTCAGCTCAGATGATGCATAAAGTGATATGAGGAAATTTCAGTGACAGTTAGAGATTAATACAAAAAAATATTCACATTCATTTTTTTCTTCCAATATCTAAGAAACTTTCTTTAAACTCAATACTTTTCTCACATATGCCAAACTGTGCCGTGCACTGGGAAGGGAGCAGACATGTATGTAGGCACTGGAGGAACACAAAATCAAGTAATTGCACTTATATAGATAACCCATAGGAGGTAGGTCCCGTACAAGAAGAGGGGATAAAAAATGGGAGGGGAGGAGGTGAAGATAGGGAGCTGGGATAAGCAGAGGAGGGTGGGTGTTTCCGACTGGTGGCATTGAGGAGGATGCTGCCTGCAGTTTATTTTTTGGTTAAATTTCTCTACCCCCAGTTTTGTTCTTTCTTTAGGAGGGTACATTGTAGAAGTATTTCTCCACTGGGGGCAATTTTGGCCCCTAAGGAAACTTTGGCAATATCTTTGGCATAATCAAAAGATACTGTTGATTATGGCAAAGGGAAGTGCTGGGGGATGCTGTAGCATTTAAT
The DNA here is from genome assembly GCF_000164805.1 of Carlito syrichta. NCBI lineage: Eukaryota > Metazoa > Chordata > Mammalia > Primates > Tarsiidae > Carlito > Carlito syrichta. The sequence continues at coordinate 7,855 of NW_007137065.1, read as the reverse complement.
GAGTAAAGGCCAGGGATGCTGTCAAACATCTTACAGTACACAGAACAACCTCTCCCAGCAAATAATTATCCAACCCCAAATGTCAGTAGTACCACTATTGAGAAACCCTGCATTTCAGTTTAATGGCCATAGACTTTGAATCCGTCCCTCCCTTTCGCTCATGAATGACACTTCTGAGAGGTGGGGTTGGGTAAAGAAAGAGAAAAACCCCTTGTCTTTTTCCCTCTTGCTTCCCTCACACATAATCCACTGAAGATAGTACTAAGAAGGGAGGGAGCAGGAAATGGAAGGGGAGAAGATATAAACAGAAAGCATGCAGGTAGCATGCCTCCTGCTGTGCTCTCCTTACAAGGTGAAATGCAGGCAGGCCCTGCCTGTAGTTGGGGGAAGGGCTTCAAGAGTCTCATTCCACATGGTTCCTGAGTTCAGTATTAACAATACCATTGTTGCCACCCATCAGCACCACATTCTCAAGCTGAGACTTTGTCGCAAAAAAGAAGATATATTGATTTCCATTTTTTGTCTGTCTCTCTCTCTCTCCCTCTCTCTCTCTCTCCCCGCCAGCCCCCCCAGTAGGTTTCATGTATTAAGAGGTAACAGGGTGTTTAATTGGCTTCCCTAAGTCCCCAACACTGGGTACCCTCACTCTTAAATAGATGATAGCCCAACTCAATTCTACAAATGTGAGTAATTAACAAGCGGCCATCAGATTAAGTTCTATGATATTTTAGTTAGTTTTGCATTGACTTGGGGTCATCTGGAGGTCCAAGTCACTCCAAGAAATTCTGAATGTAGCCTGGAGATTAAATTGAAGATTTCTGATCCAAAGAAACCCTAACTTGGAGCTCTTAGTTTTTATAGCTTCTACAACAGAAACTTCTACTTGTTCTCACAAGAGAAGCAGCTCTGGGGCTACCGTAGAAGGGCTCTGGAAAATAGTTTTTTTTTTTTTTTTTTTGAGTTGGAGTCTCACTCGGTCAACCAGACTGGAGTGTAGTGGCTGCTCCCAGCCACCGCAGCCTCGACCTGCTGGGCTCTGGTCATCCTTCCACCTCAGCCTTCCGAGTAGCCAGAATTACAGGCATGCACTACCACGCCCGGCTGATTTTTTGATTTACTGTAGAGATGAGATCTCGCTGCCCAGGTGGGTCTCGAACCCACGGGCTCAGGCAATCCACTCACCTCAGCCTCCCAAAGGGAAAATAGTTTTTTAATGATCCATATCCATCTTGAGAAAGGCTTCTTCAAGAGAAAACTGGCCAGAGGCCAGAGTCAAGACAGGCATACAAAAAAAACGTGTTGGGAAGAAAGACAAGTAGCTTGCTGACCAGCTTGACCTGAGACAAAAACTGTGACAAGGGAGTTTCGGTACGTCTCAAACCTGTTTTTCTGTAACTTAAAATGTTCAGCTTGACTAGAGGCAAAAACAATACAGTTAGGAAAGTTTCAGTATACTAATCAAAGGATCTTAAAATTGGCCTATGGGAACAGGAACTAAAGTCATATTCTGGGAAAAGGAAACTTAAAAGCTTAAACGAAACAAAAATTTTCTATGAATAATTTTTACTGTTTAAGTCTTTCAGATGAAAATCATATCATCTTGTATATATAATTTATAGCATTAATTGAAAATTTTGTAATCAATCAGCAAATTGTATTACACTTGTTAGCATGCATAGGCAAAGAAACAAAAAGTTTATTAAACAGGATCCATGGGGCCTTTTGTCTCCAACATGGTCGCTGTATGCCAGAGCTTTTCTCTCAACCAGCATACTTCTTGTAATCAGATGCTCCATAGTTTGTTTCTTCAGGGTCTTGGCTCCCAACATCTCCCCCTTTTTTATTTATTTTTGTGGCATAGGATTATCTTGGCTTCTGTCTTAGGTTGTCCTTGCTTCACCTCGGTTGTTACCCATCATCGGCCCGTTCCCCTTTCATGCGGGGGATGCCTGTCTTAGGTTCATACCAGGTGGCTGGAATCTTACCTGTCATTGAATACAAAGACTTTTATTTTATACCACTATTGCAATGGGGCATGGGACTTGTTATAACTTAGTAATGGAGGAGTTGATAATTATGATTACATTAGTAGTAGCCATAGCAGCAAATCCCACAATGTCCATACAATCTGCCAAAAACCTTACTTGTAATGTTTTCCAACTGATGGGAATTCAGGCCAAAATACATTTTAAATTTCTTTCTTTTTATTTTGTAGAACAGTCAGATGAATATTATCGGAATTGTGTTGTACGGCCTTTTTTAGACGTCGGATGATGACTGGAAAAACAAACAGTAAAAATAATACAATTACTCCAATTGCTATAAAATTATAAATAAAATTCCAAATAGAATGAGAAGCCACAAATTGGGAAAGAGAAGAAGTAAATTTAGATGCCAATTGGGAAAATGAAAGTGAAGACAGGTGTGCCAGAGAAATAGCAGTAATTTGACTATGTAACTGTTGGATATTTAAAGAAGAATTGGAAGACTGCCAAACTCCCGTAAGGTGTTTTTGAACATCAGCCCAACTGACATTTTGACCATTATATGGCAAGGGTGTAACACAAATCCATTTAAATTGTGTACGACAAGCCACAGACATTTGAACTTTAATGTGTTGTATTTGATTCCCTATGTATATTAATGCTGATTTTAAGGCATTTAACCTATCAATAATACCTTTATCTACTTGTTCTTGAGTAAATAAAACTAAGCTAACATTTTGAGATAAATTGTTCACATGATCCGCTGTGTGTATTTCCTGTACTAAGGCAGTTGTAGAAGCTGCAACGGATCCTATGATGGAAATTATAGCTGTAATTCCTAAAATTAAAGCTGCCACAAATCTCTGAGATCTAGCCAAAGAGGACATTATTTGTTCTAAAATGTATGTACCAGGAGAAGTATACCAAGGAATAGGTAATTTAACAGGCACAAACCGGGTACAGGATAATCCACCTTAGAGTTATAAGCACAGTCTCTCCATTTCGGGAAGCCAGTATCTCACCGTATGAGTGACCAGTCCTTTTCTGTATCATTGAAGGACCAAGCAGGTACGCTGAGAGGCGATGAAGCTCTAGTCGTAACATCTCCAGTCGCCAACCGTCCTTGATATTGTCTTGATAAGGGCTTTCTGTACTCAGAGACTTCAAGGTAGACATTAAGCAAGAAGTCTGGTAATTATTAAAAGCAGAATTATTATAAAAACAAATAGGGAGGGAGTTGGAATGCCCTTCATAAGAAAAATTACGATTAGTAACATGTTTGACTTGAGCACGAAATAAAGCAGGCTCTCCCCTTTTTCTGTAAGAAGACTTCCATTTTATCAGAGGTTTTATATTTTTTTCTGGATCTCAATGTCTAGCCATAGCTTAATAGCCTGAAGAGTCCAAATTTAAATGATTAATAACAAATAAAGTGTGATTAAAGATGTGGTGAGGAGAGCTATACTTGAACTCACCCTCATATAACTTAATTGATTTTTTAAAGCTTGGTGAACTCTTTCAACTATGACTTGACCTTGTGGATTGTAGGGAATTTCTGTGGAATGAGAAATATTAAATTGGGAGTAAAATTGCTGGAAAGATTTAAATGTATACGCAGGACCGTTGTTGGTTTTCAGTTGCTCTGGCAAACCTAGCTGTGAAAAGCAAAAGAATAAATGTTGTACCACGTCCTTGTAGGCTTTTTCCAGTTTTTGTTGAAGCTAAAATAACATGAGAAAATGTATCTACAGTCACATGCAAATAAGACAATTTTCCAAAGCTGGGAAAGTGAGTTACATCCATTTGTCATAGCATGTTAGGTATCAGTCCTCAAAAGTTAACTCCTCCTGGAGCTGGAACAAAAGTTTTTAAATTCTCAGAGAGTAAACTGAATGTAAATTGTTTACAGTCCTCTGGGCTTAAAGGTATAGTAAAGAAACAATTCTGTAAATCAATAACTATAATATTAAAGTTAACAGGTATAGCAATCCAGGCTGTAACACTCTATGGCTACCATAGTAGTGTTAATAGCTCTTAAATCCTGTAAAAGTCTCCATATACCAGATTTTTTCTTAATTATAAAACTAGGAGTGTTTTCAGGGCTAGTGATTGCCATTCAGGGGGGCTAGTAGAAGGTTCTATATGACCAGCCTTTAATTGTTGTAAAACTAGCTTTTTGACTGCCCTAGCTTTTCTGAGGGCATGGGCCATTGTCCCACCCAAACCGGTTCCTCGGCTTTTCAGGTAATAGGGTCTTGGGAACAATGGATAAATTTGAATAGCCAATGCCAGCTCCATTTGTTTTTTCATTAACTTGGACAGGTTCCTGTATTCCCTGTCTGTCTTTACCAAGTCCCTTAAAGGGATCGTAGCCCATCTACAGTGATTTGTGTTGAAGCTTTATCATTAGGGCTATATAAATGCATGCTTATTTGAGTAAGAATATCTCTCTCCCATAATGTAAAGGGGATAGATGGAATAACATATGGGCAAAAAGTTTTTGAAGTCTCATCTGTCCAATTTAAAATTTTTAGAGCTATTGGCTACTGAGGGTACTCGACCAATGCCTATGAGTCCTGAAGGAGCTTTTTTAGTAGACCAAGAAGCAGGCCTATTTTCCCAGCAATACAGGAAACATCGGCTCCAGTGTCCAAGAAGCCTTTAATCTTAACTCCTTGTATATATAAGTCTTCTAGAGGTCTAGAGTTAGTAACCTCCTGAACCCAAAAAGCAACATCGTTAGAGTCAAATCCATAGTTACCTCTAGGCAGGTTAGTTAAAGTTTTATCTGTTTTGTGACAAGGCAAGAGCAGCAACTGGGCTATTTTTTGACCTTTGTTAAACTGCAGTTTTGCTAGGGGGAGCAACAAGCACCTGGATTTCTTCTGTGTAATCTGAATCTACCACTCAAGGAATAATGGAAACTCCCTGTAAAGACAAGAAACTTTTACCTAATATTATACCCCCTATTTCTTCCAGGAGAGGGCCCTTTACTCCCATAAAATTGGAGTCACCAGAACATCCGGAGTTAATATTGTTGTGGTGGAGGAACACTGCTCGGAAGAGCCCATCAATTGTGTTACTTGAAGGAAAGGGTTTCTCACTGCCTGACTTTCTGGTATTACTGGTCCGGTTGGATTCTGGCCTGTAACAAATGTTCCTGTTATTTGTGGGGCCTGGGACTGGCCCCGCTGGAAGTTTCCCTGTTGCTGTGTCTGATTAACTGGGGTTAGTAAAGGGCCATTTATGATATTTAGATTTGCGCTCTTTGGTCCAATGAAACCCTTTAGCACAGTGGCCACAAAGAGTAGCAGGCCTTGAATTAGGATTAGCCAGCTGTTTTTCAGTAATCGGGCACTGTCTAGTATAATGTCTTACTTGCCCACAATTATAACAAGCATTATTGTATCGAACATTAGATTTACCATTTTGTTTTTGGAGTACTTGCGCCACCGTCTGTCCTTTAAGAGCAGCAGCCATGGCTACTCCCTGCAAATAAGAAGGAGTAAGTTCTGCACAAGCTTTAATGTAATCAGAAATTTCACCAGTCTTTTTAATAGGATTAATAAGAGTTTGACAAGGAGGAGAAGCATTCTCGAAGGCCAACTGTTTAATTATGAGATCTGCTGCCATCTTATTTATTGCTAGTTTCTCAACTGCCTCTGACAAACGAGCTACAAAGTCTTCATATGGCTCATCTGGCTTTTGCTTAATGTTAGCTATACCGGGAACTTTATGATCAGGCGAGGGCAGCCTTTTCCAGACGGTTATTCCCAATTCTCCAACAGTCATTAATACATCATTATGCAGAGTAGCTTGAGCTTCTAAAGTGAAAAAGGCACCTTCTCCCATATACATATCTTTGATGACGTTTTCTCTATCAGGGTTTCTTTTTATAAGATTTTGTTCTATAAGTTTTATTTTGACTGCTTCCTCATACTCCATTTTTCAAAGAAAAAACTGTCCCCCTGATAAGCACTCTTTTGCTATTTGAAACCAATCATAAGGGGTTAACCATTGTGTTTGAAGCCCTTCCACCAGAGTAATAGTAAACGGTGCAGAGGGGCCATAATCATGACAGGTAGCTTTTAAATTCTTTATGAGCTTAAAAGGCAAAGGTTCCCATCTTGGTACGTCAAACTCAAAAGAAACAGGGAGAAATAATTTATGAACTTAAAGACCAGTATTTTGGAATAACCTAGTTAGACAAAACTTTTTTTTTAAGGAATGAAGTGTATAGGACATATGGAACACCATTAAGTGAACAAATAATCACACGATGGGAGTTTCATAAAGAGAATAAGTGAGAATAATGGCATAGAAAACTTATTAAATGAAATAAGAACTGAAAATTTCCCAAGTCTTTGAAGAGATATGGACATCCAGATACAGAAAGCTCAAAAATCCCCAAAACAATTCACCCCACAAAGTTCCTCTTCAAGGTATATTGTAATCTCTGTATGTTGAAAGACAGAGAAAACATTCTAAAACCAAGGAGATAAAAGCATCATTATAAGGAATCCACATCAGACTAACAGCAGATTTCTCAGCATAAACTTTACAGCCCAGGAAAGAATGGGATGATATATTCAAAAAGCTGAAAAAAATAAAAATAAAAAAACGTTCAGATAAGAATACCATACCCTTGCCGGGCTCGGTGGCTCAGCCTGTAATCCCGCGCCTTTGGGAGGCTGAGGTGAGTGAATTGCCTGAGCCCGCGGGTTCGAGACCCGCCTGGGCAGTGAGACCTCATCTCTACAATAAATCAAAAAATCAGCCGGACATGGTAGTGCATGCCTGTGATTCCGGCTACTTGGAAGGCTGAGGTGGAAGGATCACCAGAGCCCAGCAGGTTGAGGCTGTGGTGGCCAGGAGCGGCCATTGCACTCCAGTCAGTAGCCAAGCCGGTTCATTCCAGGCCCTTGTAATTCTGTGGCAAACCTGTAGCCTGAATGAATCCCAAAGGGTGCAAAAGAACAAATTAGGGCTTGGAAGAACTTGGAGAATGCAGATGCTGGGAAAATCAAGGAAAGTGTCGGGGGGAAGAAGGGCCCAGATTTTCCAAACCCAGAGGAGTAGAGTATGTGGGAGTGATAGAGAGTGTTGAGTGGTCTGGAATATGTGGGAGTGTGAAGGGCCCCTCCAAGGTTTCTTTCAAATGCCAGAGCTTCCTCTTGGCTGCAGTCTGCCCCTTTCATTTGTCTCCACAAGAAATAGCCCATTCAAAGTTCCCTCCCCTGTCTGGCCCTAGTTTTTCTCATCCTCAGTGCTCAAGGAAGGCATTTTTACTCTGCGTCCAGTTGGAATCCTCTGCAGTACTGAACATACCTTGAAGGTATCCATTCTTTACACACCTTTTCACCGGGGCTTTCCAACTGTGGCAGGAAGTCCTCACCCACTCCCAGGACTTCCACCAGATTTTCCCCTTTTCCTGCAAGAGCTAACCTCCTATCTCTCAGCAACTCAGGTCTCATAGAGATATTTAACCATCTCCAAATTTCTCTCCAGATATAGCACCCTCTACTTCTCCCAATGGGACCCAGGAAGTCACCACAGAAACAACCATGAGATGACATTCCAGAAAGGAAGATTTTATTTCTCTCCGTTCAAGACTTTTGTTTGTGTTTGAAAACCTGTTCAGGTAAGAGGAAAGCTATCAGTCTGAAACATTGCCCTGCAGTGATTTTTGAACCAGAGGTCAATGGTCAGTTCAGCAAGCCAAAAAAATCATATATTTGTTCAGTTCAAATGCTTATCATAATGTATACCATGTGCAATTCCCAATATAGCTGTGATTGCTGAAATAAGCTTTCAATTCAACTTTTCCATTCCTAAAAAATCATCATCTATACTGATGCGGTTTTTTTGCT